>NC_059109.1:128356976-128587434 GCF_020740685.1 Jaculus jaculus | reverse complement strand
CTGGCTTAAATACATTTTTGTTAGAGAATAGTTTTGTGTCAAAGTTATATTACAGCTAATTCATAATGAAAACTTTCAAAGTTTCTTTAAGGTACTTGTGCAACTATGTAGCTGTCACCATGGGTTAAATTTTAAGCAAAGAATGCTTAATTTAAAAGTCTGGGGCTGGAGGGATGGCTTAGCGCTTAAGGCGTTTGCCTGCAAAGCTAAAGGATCCAGGTTCAGTTCCCCAGGATCCATGTTAGCCAGATGCACAAGGGGCAAATGTGTCTGGAGTTTGATTGCATTGACTGGAGGCCCTGGCACCCCCATTCTTTCTCTCCCCCACTTTCTCTGTCAAATAAATAAATAAATAATATTTTTAAAAAGTCTTGTCTTTCCGGGCATGGTGGCACATGCCATCCTGGCACTTGGGAGGTAGAGGCAGGAGGATCACCATGAGTTCAGGGTCACCCTGAGAGTACATAGTGAGTTCCAGGTCAGCCTGGGCTAGAGTGAAATTCTACCTTGGAAAACCAAAAAAAAAAAAAAGGTCTATGTCTGGGGCTGGAAAGATGACTCAGTGGTTAAGGTGTTTGCCTACAAAGCCTAATGATTCTTATTTGATTTTCTATTATCCATGTAAAGTCAGATGCAAACAGTAGTGTGTGCATCTGGATTCCTTTGCAGCAGCTGGAGGCCTTGGTGTGCCCATTCTCTGTCTTTTCTGTGTCTCTACTTGTAAATAAATAAATAAAAACATAAAAAAATTCTTTGATGGCTAGACATAGAGCTCAGTGATAGAATGCTTGCCTAGCATGTGTGAAGCCCTGGATTCCATCTCCAGTACTGCAAGAAACAGAAATAAAAGAAAAAGAAATCAGTCTGGAGAGATGGCTTAGCAGTTAAGGCACTTGCTTCTAAAGCCAAAGGACCCAGGTTCAACTCCCCAAGACCCACATTAAGCTAGATGCACAAAGTGGTGCACGCATCTGGAGTTCATTTGCAGCAGTGGGAGGTCCCAACATGCCTTTTCTCTAGCTGCCTCTTTTTCTCCCTCCCTGTCTCTCCCTCCCAAAATAAACAAAAAATAAAATATTTAAAAAAATTATTTGAGGCAGGAGGATCACAAATTCAAGGCCAGGCCAGGAGTTCATTCACAGCTGTAGGAGGCCCTAGGCTTCAAGCCCATTCTCCCTCTCCTTCTGTCTCTTACCCCGCCCCCATAAAGCTGTCAACCACGTGTAGTATTGTCCAAAGATCTCCCATCTCCTTTAGTTACAGGTTACCGAGTATGAATGAACCTAACCTTTGTGAATAGTATGAAATCACAGTGTTGGTATTGATACTTGCCCTTCTTGTCTGAAGAGATCTCTCCTAGAATGGAAGTTGATAGGGATTTTGTAACTGTTGGCCACTGTTACTTAATTTCCAAGTCCCTCGCTGGACAGTGTCCAGCTCTGGCAGGCAGTGCTGTCTTTCTGCTTGTGGAGCTTGGTTAGCAAGGCAGAAATGCTGCTGGATTTTATGTGTTAGTGACTGCAGCCTGGGAGGTGCACGGGGATGTACCCCCCCTTTTTTTCCCAAGGTAGGATCTTACTCTAGCTCAGGCTGACCTGGAATTCACTATGTAGTCTCAGGGTGGCCTCAAACTCGAGGTGATCTTCCTACCTCGGCCTTTAACCTCTGGGACTAAAGGCATGTGCTTCTTAATGTTAACTCGGGTAAATTTTCCACTATTTTATATCTAGAAAGGACATCTTACTCTTTCTCTTTAAGCCTAAAGTAAAACTTTTTTTCCCCCTTTGGTTTTTCGAGGTAGGGTCTCATTCTAGCCCAGGCTGGCCTGCAATTCTCTGTGTAGTCGCAGGGTGACCTCGAACTCACGATGATCCTCCTATCTTTGCCTCCTGAGAGTATTGGGATTAAAGGCATGTGCCACCACGCCCAGCTCTAAAGTAAAACTTTCTTTTTGGTTATTTGAGGTATGGGGTTTCTTCTACCCCAGGCTGGCCTGGAATTCACTGTAGTTTCAGGGTGGCCTCAAGCTCATGGAAATTCTACCTCTCTGCCTTTTGAGTGCTGGGATTAAAGGCGTGTGCCACCACGCCCAGCAAGAAAAACATTGAAATGTTTAGAATTGCTATCATACATAGTCTTCAGAATAAATTGCTCTTTTAAGAGTTTTGTCAGAAAGCTCATTTATGTACTAACTATTTTAAGTTTAGAACATGACTCATGGTTCCCCCTCTAGTTCTGAAGGCCACACCATCAATGCAGTCCCTTAAATCCTTAAAGTGTGCTCCAGGAATGCCTGGCAGACCCTCTGGGAATCCCGTTTGTGGGCTGCCCCTGAGGCTGTTCCCTGGGTGGAGTAAGACATTAGCAGCTTCATTATGAAACTTACATGAAAAATGTGCCTTTTAGAAATGTCCTTGTGAATTCTCCAGACTGTTCTTATGATCTTCCAGGTCAGCTCACCTTATTTGGTGCAGTGCTTATCATAACAGAATCCCCCAATGTGGGAAATGTAAACTTTTCCCCTCAGATGAGAGCTCTGGGATTTGCTTTTTCAAATTTTTCTCTTAGACTGGGGTTTTAGAGGTTTCAAAAATGTTTTCAGAGCTGGAGAGAAGACTCAGTGGTTAAGGTACTTGCTTGCCAACCCTGATGGCCTGGGTTTGACTCCCCAGTACCCATATAAAGCCAGGCGCACACAGTGGTGCATGCATCTGGATTTCGTTTGTAGAGATGGAATTCACTATGTAGTTTGTTGAACTTATAGCGATCCTTCTACCTTATGCTCCACATTGCTGGGGTTAAAGGTGTGTGCCACCAAGCCTGGCTTATTTTTATTTTACTTACTTATTCATTTATTTTGAGGTAGGATCTTACTCTAACCCAGATTGCTCTGGCCTGTAATTCACTATGTAGTCTTAGGGTAGTTTTGAATTCACAGCGATCCTCCTACCTCTGCCTCCCAAATGTTGGGACTAAAGGTGTGCACCACCACACCCAGCTTATTTTATTTATTTATTTATTTACAAGCAGAGAGAGAATGGGTACAGCAGTGCCTCAGCCCCTGCAAATGAACTCCATATGCCTGTGCTACCCCGTACATCTGGCTTTATGTAGGTAGTGGGAAATTGAACTTGGGTCAGTTGTTAGGATTTTCAGAGAAGCACTGTAACTGCCAAACCATCTCTCCAGTCTTGGCTATGTTTATTTTCTGCTAACTTTTTTTTTTGGTTTTTCGAGATAAGGTCTCCTCACTCTAGCTCAGGCTGACCTGGAATTCACTATGTAGTCTCAGGGTGGCCTTGAACTCACGGCGATCCTCCTACCTCTGCCTCCTCTCCTGCCTCTGCCTCCTGAGTGCCGGGATTAAAGGTGTGTGCCACGATGCCCAGCTCTTCTAACATTTTATTACTAAAAATTTCAAACACATCAAAATTTCTAGAATTTTAGTACATACCTATTTTTTAAAAAATTTTTTATTTATTTATTTGAGAGAGACAGACACTGAGCGAAAGACAGATAGAGGGAGAGAGAGAGAATGGGCGCGCCAGGGCTTCCAGCCTCTGCAAACGAACTCCAGGCGCGTGCGCCCCCTTGTGCATCTGGCTAACGTGGGACCTGGGGAACCGAGCCTCGAACCGGGGTCCTTAGGCTTCACAGGCAAGCGCTTAACTGCTAGGCCATCTTTCCAGCCCAGTACATACCTCTTAAGTAGACCTATTGACTATCCTATTAATATTGACTATAGTTGCCTATTATAAGTTTAATACATCTACCCTGTGTGCCTTTGTCTCTCAGTCCATTAATCTGTTTTTTGATGCATTTCACAGTAAATTGAAACAATTCAAAAGAGTATGATAGCAACTCTAAACATTTCAACATTTTACTTGCTGGACATGGTGGTATACACCTTTAATCCTGGCACTTAGGAGGCTGAGGTAGGAGGATCACTGTGAGTTGGAGACCAACCTGGGCTAGAGTGAGACCCTATCTTGAAAACACCCCCCCAAAATAAAAAAAAAAAAACAACAAAAAAGGACACACTTTACATGAAATACTTCAGCATGTACTTATTACAGTTCATTTGTTGTGTTCTGCTTGGAGTGAGCCTGAGCCCCTGCTCTTGTTAGAGAAGTGCTGTAGCATCAAGCTGCAGCTCCAGCTATTATAGCTAATTTTAAGTTGAAGTAGCCCTTTAAGTTATTCCCAGATCTTCAGGAGACAAGAATTCTGTTGATTTTTATTTCTAATTGTGCTTTGACTCCAGACCTTTCTGCTTGGTACAATAAATTGTTCATGGAACTGTTTTTTTTTTTTTAAATCTATAAATCAAGTATTACAGAGCTTAAACAATGTGAAACAAGTCTTTCTTCTCATTGCTAGAAGAGGAGGTAATGGGATTATAACAACATAGCTCCGTGGATCTTACCAGATGAGTGGTGTGGATATGGGTCTTGTCAACAGCATAACGTTCTGAATGAAGACTCACTGTGAACCGTTGTTGTTAAGGTGGTAGGATGGGAACCTGCTGCAAGTAGCGATGTACTTTTCCTTTTTTGTGTTTTTGAGGCAGGGTCTCATTTGAGCTCAGGCTGACCTGGAATTCATATGTATCCTCAGGGTGGGCTCCGACTCATGGCGATCCTCCTGCTGGGGTTAAAGGTGTGTGCCACCACACTGACAACGAAGTGCTTTTGAGTGTGTACATTCTCACACTAGGGAACAAGACAGACGTGAAGTGAATGGAGGGAGCCCCTGCTTCATTGTGTTTCCTGAGCGTGTATGTGCCCCATGTTTGCTAAGGGTGTATGCTTAGGGGCTCCTTCAGAGTGTACTCACTGAAAACAATCTGTCCAAGAAGTCATTTGCTTTTGATTAAAAATTAGTCTTTAGGCTGGAGATATGGGTCAGTGGTTAAGGCATTTGCCTGTAAAGCCTAATGACCCAGATTCGATTTCCCCAGTACCCACATAAAGTCAGATGTAAGAGGTGATGCACACGTCTGGAGTTTGTTTGCCATAGTTAGAGGCCCTGGCTCACCCATCTTCTCCCTCCCTCCCTCCCTTTCATAAATAATTTTTTTGTTTTTCTTCTTTTTTAAAAATTTAATTAATTTACTTATTTCATAGAGAGAGAGAGAATATGCACCAGGGCCTCCAGCCACTCACTGCAAACGAACTCCAGACACATGTGTCACCTTGTGTATCTGGCTTACGTGGGTCCTAGGGAATTGAACCCAGGTCCTTTGGCTTTACAGGCAAATGCCTTACTGCTAAGCCATCTCTCCAGCCTCTTGCTTTGTTTTTCAAGGTAGGGTCTCGCTGTAGCTCAGGCTAACCTGGAATTCACTCCTCCTATCTCAGTCTTCTTAGTGCTGGGATTAAAGGTGTGAGCCACCATGCTTGCCTATAATTTTTTTTTTTTAAATAAATAAGGGCTGGAGGGATGGCTTAGCAGTTAAGGCACTTGCCTGCAAAGCCAAAGGACTCAGCAGGTTCAGTTGATTTCTCAGGACCCATGTAAGCCAGGTGCACAAGGCGGCATGCATCTGGAGTTCATTTGCAGAGACTGGAGGCCTTGGCATGCACCCATATTTTTTTTTTTCTCTCTCTCTCCCTCTTTCTCTCTGTCAAATAAATAAATAAAATAAAAAAAATTAGTCTTCTAATATTGGTATGGTGGAATGTACCTTTAATTAGGAAGCATTAGGAAGGCTGAGGTAAGAGGATCTATTGGAACTCAAGGCCAGTTTAGGCTACAGCATGAGTATGAGGTGAGCCTGGGCTAGAGTGAGACTTTGCTTCAAAACAAACAACTAAACAACAAAAAATGTGTCTTCTAAATACTTGATCTATAACCCAAGTTGTTAGGCATTGCAGGCAAGCACCGTAATGGCTGAACCGTCTCTCCAGCTCTGTGTGTGTGTGTGTATGTGCGTGTGCACGCACCAGGGTCTCTGGCCACTGCTAACTAACACTAGATGTTTGTGCTACTTATGGCTGGGGAATTGAACCATGACCTACAGGCTTTTGTAAGCAAGCACCTTTAACCACTGAGCCATCTCACTGTAGTAGCAGTTTTTTTCCGTGTCTACCAGACTACAAAGGCTACAAAATCTACCTGAGTTCCCTCGGTTACTAAATGAAATGGGTTGCCGAGTCCTGACCCCTCACTGCGTTGAGTGCCTCTGCTTACGTGGAGCTGTGGGGCTAGGTGGCCAGCGAGTGGGAGGATTGTACTCATGCTCTCTTGCCATTTTAAATATTTTACAAGAGGCAACTTTAAGTTTATATTTATAGATGTTTACGTGACTGCAAACGGGACTAGTGAATTTTTTGGGTAATATTTGCTACTATTTATTGTGTGCTTACCAAATGCCAGTTTAGAATTATAGGTGGGAGGTATTTGATGCGGAGGACTCTGACAGGTCAGGTTGAACTTACCCAAGACTGTGAAAGCTGTGTGTCCTTGATCTTGCCTGTGCTATGTAGTGATGTATATACATGCATACACACATAGATTTCAGAGGGAGAGGGAATGGGCTCGCCAGGGCCTCTAGCCACTGCAAGTGGATGCCACACATGTGCTACCAGGTGTACCTGGTTTTTATGGGTACTGGGGAATAGAACCTGTGTCCTTAAGCTTCATAGGTAAGTGCCTTAACTACTAAGCCATCTCTCCAGCTCCCCCCTTTAAAAACTTATATTTATTTTTCTAAGCATAGAGAGATAGAATGGGTGAGCCAAGACCTCCAGGTGCTGCAAACAAACTCCGATGCATGTGCCTCTTTGTGTACCTGGCTTTATGTGGGTACTGGGGAATCAAACTCAGGTCATTAGGCTTTGCAGTCAACTGTCTTAATCGCTGAGCCATTTCTCTAGTCCGACCCTTTCTTGAGTAAGGGTCATAACTGAGGTCCTTGAGACTGAAGGTGACATGCTGGGCTCAGGAACACCAGGCTGGTCTGTCTCCAAAGCTACAGTTTTCCAGCCTCCAGCTGTTGCAAATGAACTCCAGATGCATGCGCAACCTTGTGCATCTGGCTTACTTGGGTCTTGGGGAATTGAACCTAGAATCTTTGGCTTCATAGGCAAGGGCCTTAGCTGCTAAGCCATCTCCCAGCCCCTATTATCACTTCTTTATTTAATTAAAAATGTTTATTTATTTATTTGAGGGGGGGAGGGAAGGAGAGAACGGGCATGCCAGTGCATCCAGACCCTGCAAATGAATTCCAGATGCATGCACCATTTTGTACATCTGACTTACATAGGTCCTGAGGAATGGAACCTGGGTCCTTTGGCTGTGCAGCAAGTGCCTTAACTGCTACACTCTCTCTCCAGTCTTTTTTTTTTTTAATGTTATTTATTTATTTGTTTGCAATGGGAGAATGGGAGAGAGACAGACAGTGCACCAGGGCTTCTAGCCACTGCATATGAATTCCATATGTGTATGCCATTTTTGTGCATCTGGCTTTATGTTGGTACTGGGGTATCAAACCCAGGTCATTAGACTTTGCAGGTAAGCACTTAACTGCTGAGCCATCTATCCAGCCTGATTCTCTTTTTTTTTTTTAATATATTTTTTTAATTTTTTATTTATTTGAGAGAGACAGACACACAGAGAGAAAGACAGATAGAGGGAGAGAGAGAGAATGGGCGCGCCAGGGCTTCCAGCCTCTGCAAATGAACTCCAGATGCGTGCGCCCCCTTGTGCATCTGGCTAACGTGGGACCTGGGGAACCGAGCCTCGAACCAGGGTCCTTAGGCTTCACAGGCAAGTGCTTAACCGCTAAGCCATCTCTCCAGCCCCAGCCTGATTCTCTTAAAAAAAAATTATTCATTTATTTATTTTTTGGAGGGCTTTTTGAGGTTGGGTCTTACTCTAGCCCAGTCTGACCTGGAATCCACTGTGTAGTTTCAGGCTGGCCTTGAACTCACAGCAATCCTTCTATCTCTTCATCCCAAGTGCTAGGATTTAAGGCATGCACCACTATGCCTGAAAAAATTCAGTTTTGTATTTATTTTTTAAATATTTTATTTGAGAGAGAGAAAGAGGCAGAGAAGAGAAAGAGAATGGCACACCAGGGTCTTCAGCCACCGTAAGCAAACTAGACAAATGTGCCACCGGCATATGTGGGTCCTGGGGAGCTGAACCTGGGTCCTTTGGCTTTGCAGGCTAGCACCTTAACTGCTGAGCCATCTCTCCAGTCCTGTTTCTGCATTTTTTTTTTTTCTTTTTCTTTGAGGTGTGGTCTCAGTGTATCCCAGGTTGACCTGGAATTCACTATGTAGTCTCAGGTTAGCCTCGAACTCACAGTGATTCTCCTATCTCAGCCTCCCAAGTGTGGGGATTAAAGGTGTGCACCATGTCTGTTTCTGCATTTTTTCCTTTTAAATATTATTTATTTACTTAACATATTTTATTTATTTATTTGAGAGACAGAAAGAAGCAAAGAGAGAGAGAGAGAGAGAGAAAGAGAATGGGTGCACCAGACCTCCAGCCACTGCAAATGAACTTCAGATGTACATGCCCTCCTTGTGCAGCTGGTTTACATGGGTTCCTGAGAGTCGAATCAGGATCCTTTGGCTTTGTAGGCAAATGCCTTAACAACTAAGTCATCTCTCCAGCCCTTGTTTATTTATTTGAGAGAGAAAAAGAAAGAAGCAGAAGCAGATAGAGAACGGGCATGCCAGGCCTTCTAACCAGTGGACCCAGATCCATGTACCACTTTGTGCATCTGGCTTACATGGGTACTGGGGAATTGAACCTGGGTCCTCAGCCTTAGCAGGCAAGCACCTTAACCACTAAGCCATCTCTCCAGCCCTGTTACTGCTTTTTTTTCTTACCAGTTTGTTTGTCACCGGTGGTCCCTCCCCACAGTTATCCATCCACTGTAGTTCCCCCCTTCCCCATAGGATGAATTTTGTTTGGAGCACTTTCAGTCAGTTTGAAAGAAAGTATTTTTAGGTAATACTGTCTTGGTAAATAGTCCCTTTGGTGGTGGCGCACACCTATAATTTCAGCACTCAAAAGCAAGCAGGGTTAGGAGTATCTTTGAATTTGAGGTCTGTCTGGTCTGCACAGTGCATTCCAGGCCAGCCTGGAATAAAACAGAATAATAAACGATCCTTTTGTGTCCTGTATCAGATTGAGCTAAAACTTTTCAGCTGATTCACAGGTTTCTGGGGATAGAGGTTTTGGTAAATAAGGAGGGGTGGTGGTTCATTACCCTTTATTTTTACTTATTTATTTTTTTGGTTTTTCAAGGTAGGGTCTCGCTCTAGCCCAGGCTGACCTGGAATTCACTCGGTAGTCTCAGGGTGTCCTTGAACTCATGATGTTCCTCCTACCTCTGCTGCCCAAGTGTTGGAATTAAAGGTGTGCACCACCATGCCCGGCTTCATTACCCTATATTGAAGGACCGTAGCTATCTCTTGCATTGTCATTTGTATCATCTGTTACTGAAGTTGTTAAAATAATTCATAGCCTGGCATGGTGGCACACACCTTTAACCCCAGAACTTCAGGAGGCAGTGGTAGGAGGACTGCTGTGAGTTCGAGGTCACCCCTAAGACTACTGAGTGAATTTCAGGTCATCCTGGGCTAGAGCTAGACCCTACCTTAAAAAATTATACATACAGGGCTGGAGAGATGGCTTAGCGGTTAAGCGCTTGCCTGTGAAGCCTAAGGACCCCGGTTCGAGGCTCGGTTCCCCAGGTCCCACGTTAGCCAGATGCACAAGGGGGCGCACGCGTCTGGAGTTCGTTTGCAGAGGCTGGAAGCCCTGGCGCGCCCATTCTGTCTCTGTCTCTCTCTCTCTCCCTCTATCTGTCTTTCTCTCTGTGTCTGTCACTCTCAAATAAATAAATAAAAATAAAAAATTAAAAAAAAACTCTCACATTAAAAAAAAATTATACATACATACATACATACATAGACTGGTCAAAATTATTGCCAAAGAAATTAGTTTCTTTTGAATTACAATGTTCTTCTTTATTGGAAAAAAAAAACTTAACTAAGTTTCCGTTTTCTGAGGGTCTTTTTTTTTTCTTTTTTCTAATGCTGGGGATTAAATTTCAATATCTCTACCACCTTGTGAACTTTTTTGTTTGCTGCTCACTGTCCTTCCTGAAATTTATTATAATTCCTGGTTAATTTAGTGCAGTTTTCTGTTGAATACTAACTACTTTTTTTTTGTTTTTGGAGTTAGGGTTTCACTGTAGCCCAGGCTGACCTGGAATTCACTATATAGTCTCAGGGTGGCTTTGAATATACAGCAATCCTCCTTTCTCTGCCTCTGGAGTGCTGGGATTAAAGGCGTGCGCCACCATGCCTGGCTTTTAACTGCTTTTTTTTGTTTTTATTTATTTGAGAGAGAGAGAGAGAGAGAAAGAGACAGACCAAGAGTCAGTATGAGAGGGTCAAGGCCTCTAGCCGCTGCAAACAAACTCCAGATACATGTGCCATTTCGTGGCTTTACGGGTATCGGGGAATCCAACCCAGGCTTTCAGGCTTTGCAAGCAAGCCCCTTTATCTCTTCAGCTCCCCCCTTTTTTTTGGACACAGGGTCTCTGTGTACCCCAGGCTGGCTTCAGACTTGCTCCTTACCTTCTGCCTCTACCTTTTGAGTGCCAGGATTGAGAGGCATACACTACCCACTGTTGCAACTGTTGTGTGTGCGCTAGGAAGGAACTTTTGGCTTTGTCCCTAGTAGGCAAGGCAGATCCTGTACCTATCATGCTACATCCTCAGCCCTGACCATTTTTTTTTTTTTTTTTTTTAGGTAGGGTCTTGCTCTAGCCCAGGCTGACGTAGAGTTCACTATGTAGTCTCAGGGTGGCCTTGAACTCACAGCGATCCTCCTATCTTGGTCTCTAGACGCTGGGGTTCAAGGCATGCACCGCCATGTCCTGTCTTTGGGAAATTTCTTCAACCATAAACCTCTTGTTCTCTACCAGTCATCCCTTAAGGCTAGTGTCTTTTTAAAAATTTTTTTTGGTTTTTCGAGGTAGGATTTCACTCTAGTCCAGGCTGACCTGGAATTTACTATGTAATCTCAGGGTGGCCTCGAACTCATGGTGATCCTCCTACCTCTGCTTCCTGAGTGCTGGGATGAAAGGTGTCTGCCACCATACGCAGCTCCGCTTATGGCTAGTGTCTTTAAGGCTACATCAGTGCACCTAGGTGTAAGGCCTTCTGTGAATGCTTAAAGTGATGGAGTCTCACTGGAGTGGGTCTCTGGGACGAAGGAGTCCTGGTAGCTTGGGTCCTTCAGGGCTGAGCTTAGTGATCTCATCAGGTCTTGTCTCGATTCTCTCACATCTTTACTTTTTAAATTTTTTTGTTTTGCTGAAGTGTGGAGGAAGGTATGGGTGTTGACAGTGTTTTATACAGTGCCCAGGCTGGCCTTGAACTCACTGTTTAGCCGAGGATGACCTTGAACTCATCCTGGTTCTCCTGTCTACCTCTCAGGTGGTGAGATTATTACAAGCATGGGTCACAGGGCCCGTGCTTTGAAGTCCATGTTTTCTAGTGATTAGTTTAAGTGAGGTGTGAATTGTCTACATTTTTTTTCCAAGACAGGGTATGTAACCCATACTGACCTGAAACTCACTCTAACCCAAGCTGGCCTCAAATTTATGGTGATCCTCCTAAGTTAGATCCCCTCCCAAATGCCAGGATTGGAATTGTGTGCCACCCTATCTGGCTTTGACTTTTCCACTTTTGCAGAGTCCACCCTGATCCCAATAGGACCATTGTGTGCCGATGCCATTTCTGTGTAAGGCCTCTGCCCACGAGCAGGAGCAGGAGCGGGAGCTTCCATGCAAGGATGAGTAGGATTAGGCTTGGAAGCTCGGTTCTCCATTGCATTGAAGCAGCCCAGTGGATCATTAGGTTCCCTGAGTCTACTTGGGTGGCAGTCAAGTATAGCTAGGTCAGTTTAGTGTACTGTGGCTTGCACTGGGGTGAATCTTCACAGGTTCTGATGCTTGGCAGTGATGTCATCTACGCAGCAGTTTCTCTGTGGAGAATGGAAGCGCTAAGCATAAAAAAGCATGGTGCTGCTAGAGCTGGGCATGGCGGTGCCCGCCGTCAATCCTCACACTTGGGAGGCAGAGGGTCACTGTGAGTTCGAGGCCTGCCTGAGACTAAAGAGTGAGTTCCAGGTCAGGCTGGGCTGGAGCTGGACCCTACCTGAAAGCCCTCCCCACACACACACAAAAACTTATTTGCAAGCAGAGAGAGACAGAAGAGAGAGAGAAAATAAGCATGCAAGGGCCTCTACCCACTGCAAACAAACTCCATATTCACGTGCTACTTTGGGCACCTGGTTTTATGTGGGTACTGGGAAATCAAATGTAGGTCATTAGGTTTTACAGGCAAGTACCTTAACCACTGAGCCATCTCTCCAGACCTCACATTAAAGATTTTTATTTGCATGTGTGTGTGTGTGGGGGGTGGGGGGTTCAGAGAATGAGTGTTCCAGAGTCTTTTATTACAGACAAATGCCAGAGGCACATACCACATTTTGGGTCTGGTTTTATGTGGGTGCTAGGGAATTGGGTTGGGTGTGACAGACTTTGTAAGAATGCACCTTCTTTTTTTTGGGTTTTTCAACATAGGGTTTCACTATAGCCCAGGCTGACCTGGAATTCACTATATAGTCTCAGGGTGGCCTCGAACTCACGGTGATTCCCCTACCTCTGCCTTCCAAGTACTGGGATTAAAGGCGTGTACCACTGTGCCCATACCTGGCTAGAAAGCATCTTTAACTGTTGCTGAGCATCTCCCCAAGCCCCACCTTAAAATATATTGAATTAAAAGCTAAATGCAGGGCTGGAGAGATGGCTTAGCGGTTAAGCACTAAGTGGTGAAGCTTAAGGACCCCGGTTCGAGGCTTGATTTCCCAGGATCCACGTTAGTCAGATGACCAAGGGGGCGCACGCGTCTGGAATTCATTTGCAGTGGCTGGAAGCCCTGGCACGCCCATTCTCTCTGCCTCTTTCTCTGTCTGTCGCTCTCAAATAAATAAATAAAAATAACCCCAAAAAATTAAAACAAAAAGAAAAACTAAACACTAGCCGGGCATGCATGGTGGCGCACGCTTTTAGTCCCAGCACTCGAGAGGCAGTGGTAGGAGGATCACCGTGAGTTCGAGGCCACCCTGCATAGTGAATTCCAGGTCAGCCTGGACTAGAGTGAAACCCTACTTTGAAAAACCAAAAACAAACAATAACAACAAAACAAACAAACTAGAAAACAAAAACTAAACGTTATTTTCAGGCTGAATCCATCAGATCAGATCAGATCAGGGGCCATTTTCTTTGTGCATACCTTTCCCAGTATCTAGAATAGTCTTGCAAAGAGGAGATGCTGAAAAGAAAATGCCAGTGAATGGATTCCTTCTCTTGCCTGTTTGAGTAGGGGAGTGAGGAAATTGGGTGTATCTTACTATATTCTCTGCTATGTAGATACATGGTAATTAATACGATGGCTTTGGAAATTTATTCCCTAAAGTGGATTTCTCATGGACGTGCAATACATATGTATGAGTCTCTGCTATCACATGTGTGAGATGTTTGAGATTCTCATGATTGCAGACCTATTTTTCCCTCTTTCCACAGTTGATGGCAGGTTTGAGTTTTAAAAAATATTTATTTGAGAGAGAGGGTGGGGGGACAGATAGAGAGAAAAGGCTGAGTAGGGTCTCCAGCCGCTCCAAAAGGCTCCAGATGTATGTACCACCTTGTGCATGTGGCTTATGTGTTCATTGGGGAATCGAACCTGGGTCCTTTAGCCATCTCTCTCCAGCCCAGGTGTTTTTGTTGTTGTTGTTGTTGTTTTTGGTTTTTTGAGGTAGGGTCTCACTCTAACCCAGGCTGACCTGGAATTCACTCTATATTCTTAGGGTGGCTTGGTACTCACAGTGATCCTCCTGCCTCTGCCTCCCAAGTGCTGGGTTAAAGGTGTGCGCCACCACGCCTGGCTTTTTCTTTTTTGGTTTGTTTTGTTTTTTCGAGGTAGGGTTTCACTGTAGTTCAGGCTGACCTGGAATTCACTATGTAGTCTCAGGGTGGCCTCCCAACTCATGTGATCCTCCTACCTTTACCTCCCAAGTGCTGGGATTAAAGGCATGTGCCCCCACACCCAGCTTAGGTTTGAGGTTTTTAAAAAAAGATTTGTATTTGTGTGGGTGTGTGAGTGAGAGAATGAATGAATGAATGAATGAGTGCACAGGCCCGTTATGGCTTTGAGCAGACTCATGCACCACTTTGTGCATTTGGCTTTATGTGGGTACTGAGGAACCGCTTAGCCCTCTCCCCAGGCCTGATTTCTTTTATTTTAATTAATTTATTAATTTATTTGAGAAAGCGGGGGAGGGGGAGAATGGGCATGCCAGGGCCTCCAGCCACTGTAAACGATTCCTCCAGATGCATGTACCACCTTATGCATCTGGCTTATTTGGGTCCTAGGGAATCGAACCGAGGTCCTTTGGCTTTGCAGGCAAGCGCCTTAACAGCTAAACCATCTCTCCAGACCCCTGATTTTTTAAAAATGTTTATTTATTAGAGAGAGAATGTGGGCACGCCAGGCCTGTAGCCACTGCAGATGCACTCCAGATGCAGGTACCACCCTATGCATCTGGCTTTTACATGGGAACTGGGGAATCCAACTCCAGCTGTTTGGCTTTGCAGGCAGGCATCTTAACTGCTGAGCCATCTCTCCAGCCCCTAAACTTTTATTTACTTATTTGATAGAGCAATAGGCAGAGAGAGAGAGAGAGAGAGAGAGAGAGAGAGAGAGAGAGAGAGAGAGAGAGATGGGAGGGAGGGAGGGAAAGGGTGCGCCAGGGCTTCCAGCCACTGCAAATGAAATCCAGATGTGTGTGCCCCCTCATACATTTGTCTTACATGGGTCTTGGGGAATTGAACCTGGTCCTTTGGCTTTGCAGGCAAGTGCCTTAACTGCTAAGCCATCTTGCCAGCCACCCCCTCCCCCGCTAAAGATTTAAAAAATGTGTGTTGCCTGGCATGGTGGCACATACCTTTAATCTTAGCACTCTAGAGGCAGAGGTAGGAAGATCACTGTGAGCTGTGAGTTCAAGGCCATCTTGGGACTACAAAGTGAATTCCAGGTCAGCCTGGGCTAGAGTGAATAAAACCAAAAAAAAAAAAAAAAAAAAAAAAAAAAAAGAAAATGCAGTGTGCAGCTTTTTTTAGGGTTTGAGGCAGGGTCTTGTTCTAACCCAGACTGACCTAGAACTCACTCTGTAGCCCAGTCTGTCCTGGGGCCCACAGCCATCCAACCATCCTCCTAATTCAGCTGTGATTGAAGGGGACAAGCCACCACATGTGGCTGAAAATTGAACAATTAAGCTCTTCCTCTCAAATCCAGTGTTTTCCCCCTACTTCTAGAAGATGGTTGTGATGTCATTTTAGTAAAAATAATGTGCTCCAGCTGGGCGTGGTAGTGCACACTTTTCTATTTTTTCTTTCTTTTTTTATTTTATTTGAGAGCGACAGAGAAAGAGAGAGAATGGGCACACCAGGGCCTCCAGCCATTGCAAAGGAACTGCAGACGCATGCGCCCCCTTATGCATCTGGCTAACGTGGATCCTGGGGAATTGAGCCTCAAACCGGGGTCCTTAGGCTTCACAGGCAAGCGCTTAACTGCAAAGCCATCTCTCCAGCCCCCCCCCTTTTTTTTTCAAGGTAGGGTCTCACTCTGGTCCAGGCTGACCAGGAATTCACTGTGTAGTCTCAGGGAGGACTCGAACTCACGGCAATCCTCCTACCTCTGTCTCCCGTAAATGAACTCCAGATGCATGTGCCACCTTGTACATCTGGCTTATGTGGGTTCTGGGGAATTGAACCTGGGTCCTTTGGCATTGCAGGAAAGCGCCTTAACTGCTAAGCCAGCTCCCAAGCCCTCTTTGCACTTTTTATTTTTTATATTTTTTATTTTTTTAAATATTTTTATTTATTTATTTAAGGGAGAGGAAGAGGCAGAGAGAAAGAGAGATTGGGCACACCACGGCCTCCAGCCACTGCAAACAAATTCCAGATGTGTGCGCCCCCTTGTGCATCTGGTTTATGTGGGTCCTGGGGAATCGAACTGGGGTCTTTAGACTTCGCAGGCAAACACCTTAACCACTAAGCCATTTCCCCAGCCCCTCTTTGCACTTTTTAATATGTGTTTACATGTGTGTGACGATGTGCACATCCCATGTGCATGTGTGTGGAAGCCAGAAATGAGTGTTGTGCATCTCTCTCTCTCATGCTTTAGCTCCTTATTTCACTAAACCTGGGCCTGTCCTTTTTTCAGTTATGCTGACCACTTGGCACTGGTGTTACATGTGTGGGTGTGCAGCCTCGCCCAGCGTTTTGTATGGGTGTTGGGGCTGCGACGTAGGTCCTCATGCTTGTGCCGCGGCAGCTTGGCCTCCGCGAGCGTTCTCCCCAGCTCCTACTTGGAGTTTACACAGCACATGGACAGAACGCCTTTAGTGACATTTCCACGAAGCTGCATTGCATCAAGCGTATGTCAAAGACATTTGTGAATGAAATGCTTATACTGTAGTTGGGGACTCTGCAATTGGAAACTCGGTCTGTGATTGGATTGCCCTCCAGAGATGTGCTCTGGTCAGGCGGCGGTGGTGCTGGTGAAAGGGCAGTCCTGTTTCTAAGTGTGTGCCTGTGAAGTGTTCACCAGCTCCTGGCAGCCGTGTCCTTGGTGGTTCTGGGTGTGACATGTGATTACATGAACTTTTCTGCTTGTAAATTTTAGCTTTCCTTAAAAGTGAGCAATATATGTCTTCATTTTCAGGAAAATGAACTATCATAGTAAATTATTGTCTCTTCTTTTCCAGGAGTCTCCTAACCACAGAACCTCTTAGAACTGGCAAAAACAACGTTGTTTCCAGAACGCCCTCCTTAAGGTACATGTAATTTGGTTTTATAATTCCAGGCCTGCTTGTAACTAGTGATTAACTGGTGATTCTTGTGAATTCTCTCTTGTGTAGAAGTGATTTTTGCTTTTTTAAAAATTAAAATAAGCTGGGCTTGGTGGTGCATGTCTTTATTCCCAGCACCTGGAAGGCTGAAATTAGGGGTTCACTATGGATTTAAGGCCAGCCTGTAGCTACAAGAGTGAGTTCCAGGTCATTCTAGGCTAGAGTGAGACCCTGCCTCAAAGGAGACAAACATCAAAAAAAGTCCCCCCAAAATTTAAAAACTATTAGCCGGGTGTGGTGGCACATACTTTTAATCCCAGCACTGGGAGGCAGAGGTAGGTGGTGGATTGCTGTGAGTTCAAAGCCAGTCTGAGACTACATAGTGAATAGAGCAAGACCCTACCTGGAAAAACCAAAAAACCAAAACAACAACAACAACAACAACAACAACAAAAAACCTCTTAATTTTTTTTTTTTGTTGTTGTTGTTTTTTCAAGGTAGGGTCTCACTCTAGCCCAGGCTGACCTGGAATTCACTATGGAGTCTCAGGGTGGCCTTGAACTCACGGCAATCCTCCTACCTCTGCCTCCCGAGTGCTGGGATTAAAGGTGTGTGCCACCACACCCGGCCATAAAAACACCTCTTACAATTTACATAACCCCTTCCTGTTGTCCTCCTCTGTCCCTCTTTCCTGTTACCCTCCACTGAACCCTACTTCTTTTACTCATCCATTTTTTTTTTTTAAGAAAACACTTCTGAAGCCTTTCAGTCATCCATCTTTGTCTTTTTTTAAAACTTTATTTTTTAGGGAGAGAGAGAGAGAGAAGCAGAGAGAGGGAGAGAGAATGGATGTGCCAGGGCCTCCAGTCACTGCAGACGAATTCCATACGCATGCGCCCCCTTGTGCTTCTGGCTTACTTGGGTCCTTGGGAATCAAACTGAGGTCCTTTGTCTTTGCAGGCAAATACCGTAACTGCTAAGCCATCTCTCCAGCCCCTCTTTTGGTTCTTTTGAGGTAGGTTCTCACTCTAGCCCACTCTAGACCTGGCATTCACTCTGTGGTCCCAGGTTGGCCTTGAACTCACAGTCTCCTGAGTGCTGGGATTAAAGGCATAAACCATCTTAATGTCTTAAAATTTTTTCTTACTGTAATATTAGAAAAAAAAGTTTTGCATATCTTAAATTTCTCTTACTGTTAATACGTTTATTTGTAAGCGGGGGTGGGGGAGGAATGGGTATGTCAGGGTCTCTTGCCACTGCCTGCACCACTTAAAAAATATTTTATTTATTTAGAGAATGGGCACATCAGGGCCTCTAGCCACTGCAGACGAACTCCAGATGCATGTGCCACCTTGTGTACCTGGCTTACATGGGTACTGGGGGATTGAACCTGGGTCCTTAGGCTTGGCAGGCAAACACCTTAACCACTAAGCCATCTCTCCAGCCCACACTACTTTTGGATCTGGCTTTATGTTGGTGGTAGAGATTGAACCCAGGCTGTTAGGCTTTGCCAGCAAGCACCTTTAACCGTGAAGTCACTTCTCCAGTCCCTATTTATTTATTTTATTTAGCCTTTTCTTTTTACTTTATTTTATTTGCTTATTTATTTGAGAGCGACAGACAGAAAGAGAAAGAGGCAGATAGATAGATAGAGAATGGGCACCCCAGGGCCTCTAGCCACTGCAAAGGACCTCCAGACGTATGCGCCCCTTGTGCATCTGGCTAATGTGGGTCCTGGGGAATCGAGCCTCAAACCGGGGTCCTTAGGCTTCACAGGCAAGCGCTTAACCGCTAAGTCATCTCTTCAGCCCTTATTTAGCCTTTTCAAGGTAGGGTCTCAGTCTAGTCCAGGGTGACATGAAACTCATGGTGATGTTCTTATCTGCCCTCCAAAGTGTTGGGACTAAAGAGTGTGCCAGCATACCTGGCTACTCTTCATTAAATTAGGCAGTAAATGCAAGGTACATGTGGGAGAACATGTAAAACCCAGGTCTAGCTCTGCCAAGTAGTTTACATGTGCCCTGTGCAGCCGGGAAACTGGCTGCTGAAGCATCACTGTCATTAAGCAGGTGTCAGTGAGGTCCTGCTCACAGAAGCTGTCCACATCGTTGAGGCTGAGCTTTGGTCTTGCTTGTGGAACTCACGGTATTGTTTTCTGTCCGAGAGGAGATAGGCTTGTCATGGAGCTGTGCCCCCTGGCAGCCTGTGGTCAGTCCAGACCGAGTTGTCTGTGTGCTTGGGATTTTCCTTGCCTTTCCTCGCCAGTAGCTGGGCCAGTATTAGTGAACAGAGGAGCCTGCTTTCGGGGAGGGAGCACGCTAAAGCAGAAGGAAACTGAGGGAGTGGTTCGTGTCCATCATGCTGGGTTTGCCTGATGCTTGCTTTTCAAAGCTCGCGTTACCAGGCCTCAGGATTCCTCAGTGTGTTAGCTTTCCAGTGTTGCAAGTGAGAGAGGCTTTGTGAAATAGTCCATCAAGTGCTTTGGGGCAACCGAGGTACAGGGCCATGGATTGCCAAGAGTTAGATGAAAACTCAGATGTCTGCCCTGCCATCTTCCCCAGCTGCTGTTGAGCAGTGAGGCTGGTTCCTGGGATGCTGACTTCATACTGCTGTTTTGCATGGAGACAAGTCAGCAGTAGGATGGAACATGGTTAGACTAGTTTTGTTTTGTTCCGTCCCTTCCCCTCCCCTCCCCTCCCCTCCCCTCCCCTCCCCTCCCCTCCCCTCCCCCTCCCCTCCCCTCCCCTCCCCTCCCCTCCCCTCCCCTCCCCTCCCCTCCCTTCCCCTCCCCTCCCTTCCCCTCCCCTCCCCTCCCCTCTCCCCTCCCCTCCCCTCCCCTCCCCTCCCCTCCCCTCCCCCCTTCCTTCTTTTTTTTTGAGGTAGTTTCTCACTCTAGTTCAGGCTGACCTGGAATTCACTCTGTAGTCATAGGCTAGCCTCAAACTCACAGTGATCCTCCTCCTACTTCTGCCTTTCCAGTGCTAGGATTAAAGGCCTGCACCACCATGGCTTCCTGTGTTTTTATAAGTATAGACTTAACAACCATATTTATATGTTTAGCCCATTGTGGTGGTGCAGGCCTTTAATCTCAGTACTTGGGAGACATAGGAAGGACGTTCACTGAATTCGAGCTAAGTCTGGGACTACAGAGTGACTTCCAGGTTTTTCTGGGCTAGAAAGAGTGAGACCCTACCTTGGGGGGGGAAAAAACACCCCAAATTCTGTCCATCTGTGTGTGTGTGTTGTATGTATATATGTTTTAAATTTAGTTTTTTGTTTGTTTGTTTGGTTTTCAAGGTAGAGTCTCACTCTGGCCCAGGCTGACATGGAATTAACTATGTAGTCTCAGGGTGGCTTCAAACTCATGATGATCCTCCTACCGCTGCCTCCCAAGTGCGGGGATTAAAGGCGTGTGCCACTACACCCAGCTTTTTTTCTTTTCTCTTTCCCTTTCTCTCTCTTTCTTTCTTTCAATATATTTATTTCAGAGAGAGAGAGAGAGAATGGGCATACCAGGGCCTCTAGCCACTGCAAATGAACTCCAGATGCATGTGCCACCTTGTGCATCTGGCTTATGTGGGAACCTGCAGAGTCAAACTGGGTTCCTTTGGCTTTGCAGGCAAATGCCTTAACTGCTAAGCCATTTTCTCCAGTCCTTTCTTTTCTTTTTTAAAAAAGTATTGGTTTAAACAGACCACCCAACAGCTATATTTGTGTGGAGAGAAAATCCTCCCTTGCTCACCTGGCATTGGGCCAGGTGTGGGACAGGGGCCACATTGTTGCTTGTGCTGGGTGTAGAACAGTTTTTTAATTTAGTTTATTTTTTTATTGATAACTTCCATAATTGTAGACAATAACCCATGGTAATTCCCACTTTATCCTCTGAAACTCCACTCCGTCATATCTGCTCCCCCTCTTAATCAGTCTCTTTTTTGTTTTGTTTTGATGTCATGATCTTTTCCTGGCCAAATTTAAGGTTTGTAGTGTCCACTGTTGAGTATGTCCACTGGTGATTTCTCTCTATCCCATTGAGCTGCATGCAGTGTGGCTTTTTCCAGCTTTCTGTCAGCTGGTCTACATGGAGGCTTTCAGCTCACCCCCAGTTTGCTTTCTCAGTGGCCTTGCAGCCCAAGTATGTGGAGTCTTCAGCAATAGGGTCTTACCATCTGTTCCTGGTGGGAAACCAGGGGCCTTGGCATTAGCCTGTAATGTTTTGTGGGCATCAGGGACCTCCTTGGCCAATCATCCCTGACACTGAAAATTTTATAGTAATAATCCATGGCTCCTGGGTGTTCCATTGTCCAAAAACGTAGGTTTCTATATGACTTGTTTATATCCTCTTAGATTTTGATTAGCCCTCCTTGTGCCTTTCCTTTACTCAATCCCTTCCCCTGTCCTCACTTAGGCCTTTTCACCCCCATTAATCTGTTCTTCTACTTACATATGCACAATACCATCCTATTAAGTCCCCCCTCCCTTTCTATTCCCTTTGTATCCCCTTTCTAGCTTACTGGCCTCTGCTACAGAGTTTTATTTCTGCTCATATAGAAGCCCAATCATTTGTAGTTATGATCTACATTTGAGAGAACATGTGACATTTGGCTTTCTGGGCCTGGGTTACCTCACTAAGTATAATCCTTTCTAGATCCATCCATTTTCTTGCAAATTTCATAATTAAATTTTTCTTGACCACTGAGTAGAACTCCATTGTGTAAACATGCCACATCTTCATTATCCACTCATCAGTTGAGGGACATCTAGGCTAGTTCCATTTCCCAGTATTGTGAATAGAGTGGCAATACACATGGTTGAACAAGTATCTCTAAGGTAGTTAGACGAGTTCGTGGGATATATGCCTAGGAGTGCTATAGCTAGGTCATATGACAGAACTATTTTTAGCTGTCTCAGGGACCTCCACACTGATTTTCACAATGGTTGGACCAGGTTACATTCCCACCAACAGTGTAGAAGGGTTCCTCTTTCTCTGCATCCTCGCCAGCATTTATGGTCATTTGTTTTCATGATGGTAGCCAATCTGACAGGAGTGAGAGGGAATCTCAACATAGTTTTAATTTGCATTTCCCTGATGGCTAGAGGTGTAGAACATTTTTTAGATGTTTACATGCCATCTGTATTTCTCCTTTTGAGAAAACTATTTGGTTCCATAGCCTATTTTTAAAAATTGGGTTGTTTGGTTTCTTATTGTTTATTTATTTTAATTTTATTTTTTTGGTTTTCTGAGGTAGGGCTTCACTCTAGCTCAGGCTGACCTGGAATTCACTATGGAGTCTCAGGGTGGCCTTGAATTCATGGCGATCCTCCTACTTCTGCCTCCTGACACTGTGAATAGAGCAAAGAGGCAACCTACAGAATGGGAGAAAATCTTTGCCAACTATACATCTGCCAGAGGATTAATATCTAGGATATACAGAGAACTCAAAGTCTTACTTAAGTAATTGTGTGTAATAGTAAGATTTTACAATCTTCCTTGGGTAGTTGTGTGTACTGATAAGCTCTTACAGTCTTAACTGTAGTTGTGTACTGGTAAGATCTGACAGTCTTGACTTGAGCGCCCGTGTGTGGTGGTAAGATCTGACAGTCTGACTTGAGCACTGTGTGTACTGGTAAGATCTGACAGTCTGACTTGAGTGCCCGTGTGTGGTGGTAAGATCTGACAGTCTGACTTGAGTGCCCGTGTGTGGTGGTAAGATCTGACAGTCGGACTTGAAACCCTGCAAGAGTATCCCTGCTGCACATTGTTCTTTGAGGCACTCACTTGTGGCAGGACCTGCCTCCTTTGAATTCAGTCCCGCAGATGGGTGCCTGTGCTATAGTCATGCTGGTTTGCTGCTGAGTAAGGAACACAGCGGTTGTGGCTGGTCTGCTTGTAACGTATTACCTATTGAAGAAGGTCCTTGTACAGTTTCCATACTATGAAAAGGACTTGATACTTGTGAAGTAATAGTTGCCACGCAGCAAGACCCTCCTGTAACCCCCACTCCCCAAGGTAGGGTCTCACTATAGCCCAGGCTGACTTGTGGCATTCACTCTGTAGTCCAGGCTGGCCCTGAACTCACAGTGATCCTACTTCTGCCTTCCAAGTGTTGGGAATCAAGGCATGCACCACCGCACCAGGCTTAAGGCTGTCTTTTTTTTTCCTTTTTCTTTCTTATTTTTAGAGACAGATCTCGCTGTGTAGTCCAAGCTAGCCTCAAACTGGCCAGTCTTCCGGTCTAGACATCCTGAGTACAGAGATTATAGATGTACACCTCCATGTCCAATGAAACTTACTTCTGTGAAATTTTTGCTTATGTTATTGTACCTTGAGAGGTTTGCAGTTAAGTAACGTGTGTACCTGTGTATGTGTGTGTGTTCATGTGTGAGTTTGTGCCATGCAGTAGGTGTGGAGGTCCTAGCCTTCCACCTGCTTTGAGGCAGGGTTTCTTGTTCACCACCGCCTTTGCCAGGCTGGCGGGACCGCCCCTGCCGTGTGTTTACGGAGGATAGGGGCTTGTCCTGTCTCTGCCTCCCTCATAGGTGTGGTTGGGATTACAACACCTTCCACAGGTTCGCATGTAGGTGCTGCTTCCAGCCTTGGGTACTCAGACCTGGCAGCAAAGTGCTCATCCCCTGCGCTCGCCACTACCCAGCCCAGGGATTAATCTTTGGAGAGCAGCACTTACAACTCTCACTCTCAGCCCTTCTCTGTGTTGTGCAACCAAGCAGATTGATCTCCAGAGGGAATCCCTCAAGAATTTTCAAGGACCAGTTAGAAAAAAAGACTGCAGTTTGTACTTAAGGATTTAATCTTCAGGACAGAGTTCTGTTGAGCAAAATTGAAAATCTATTCGGTAGCAGTAGCTCCAAATCTCATGGTCGCCATAAGGCTGCTCTGAATGGATAAATATCAACCTGAAGCTTGGCGTGGTGGCGCACACCTTTAATCTCAGCACGCGGGAGGCAGAGGTAAGAGGATCACCATGAGTTCAAGGCCACCCTGAGACTACATAGTGAATTCCAGGTCAGCCTGGGCTAGAGTGAGAACCTACCTCAAAAAAACCAAATGCAAAAAAAAACACAAACAAGGCTGGAGAGGTGGCTTAGCAGTTAAGCGCTTGCCTGTGAAGCCTAAGGACCCTGGTTCGAGGCTCAATTCCCCAGGACCCACGTTATCCAGATGCACAAGGGCGCACGCGTCTGGAGTTCGTTTGCAGCGGCTGGTGGCCCTGGCCCGCCCATTCTCTCTCTCTCTGTCCCTCTTACTCTCTCTCTGCCTCTTTCTCTCTGTCTGTTGCTCTCAAGTAAATAAATAAAAAATATAAAATATAAAAAAAAAACACAAACAAACAACAACAACAAAACCCAAAAGGAAGACCAATCTGAATTACCTGAGGAGACAGCGTATTCTCCTCATGCACAGCTGTGGTCTCTGTACTGGTGTCCCTCTCCTACCCACTGGAGACAACACATTTCCCACCTCCACAGGCATGACAGAAGGAATGTCCCTGAGCATGGGCAGACGCACTTAGGGGAACAGGTTCTCCTCCCGAGAACCCCTGCTTGTAAGAGTTCCAGAGTCGCCCTCCCCTCCTCCCAGCAGACATGCTCAGAACCATCAGTATCCCCGGGCTGAGAAGAGAGCCTGCCATCTCCTCGAGTCCCGCCTCAGCCAGTCACTCCAGGCCCCTCTTTCACTGTGTGGTTACCCACCTCCTCCCCCCTTCACCCTTACAAGTCCCCTCCCTTCTTTAAAGTTCGGGAGCTCCCTTCTCTGATCATTTTGGAACCTGCCAGTTCCTCTTGATGTTAAATAAAAGTCTTGAGCCCAAGAAACAGTTTGTCTTGAGTTTCTCCTCTGTCTTGAACCCCAAACCTGACAGTTTTACATTCCTCTTTTAATATAAAAAATTTAACAACTAATTTATTTATTTGAGAGAGAGACAGAGACAGATAAAATGTGTGCACCAGGGCCTCTAGCCACTGCATATGAATTCCAGACAAATGTTCCATCTTGTGCATCTGGCTTTTATGTGGGTACTGAGGAATTAAACCTGGGTATTTCGGCTTTGCAGTCAAGTGCTTTAACTTCCAAGCCATTTCTCTAGGCTTATGTTCTTTTTTCCTGGTTTAAATATGACATGTTAAACGAGCAAGTGATTGTTAACTGTCAAATGGGGCATGATGGCTCACGCCTATGTTCCTAGCTTTGAAGCTGGGGTACAAGAATCCCCATATGTTCAAGGCCAGCCTGTGCTACAGAAAGAGCTCCAGGTCAGCCTGGGCTAGTTCCAGGTCACCCTGCTTTGAAAAACAAGCCAAAAAAAAAAAAAAATTTAACTGGCAAATGAGTGCTGCTTGGTGAATTCAGGGATGGTATCTAGAGCCTTGTGCATGTTTCTCCACTGATCTACACCCACAGTCCCCAGCTTGATGAATTGTAGAATTGCTTCTGTGGGAAATTGGAAGCTTAGCTCTAAATTGGAGAGTGTATACATTTTCTTTTTCTGTTTTTTCCTCAGACTGACTTGGAAATTACTCTCTAGCCTCAGCCTGGCCTTCAGCCATGACCGTCCTCCTTACCTCTGTCTCCCAAGTGTTGAGATTAAAGGTGTGAGCCACCCTGCTTGGCTAAACAACAACAATAATAATAATCTTAATTTTTTTTCAAGGTAGGGTCTCACTCTAGCCCAGGCTGACATGGAATTTACCATGTAGTCTCAGGGTGGCGATCCTCCTACCTCTGCCTCCCAAGTGCTGAGATTAAAGGCATGCACCACTACGTCCGGTTTTTAAAAGTATTTTTATTTATTTATTTGCAAGCAGAGAGAGTTGAGAGACAGAATGGAAGTTCCATGGCCTCTGTAGCCACTGCAAATGGATTCCAGATACATGTGCCCCTTTGTGCATCGGGCTTACGTGGGTCTTGGAGAATCCAACCAGGATCCTTTGGCTTTGCACACAGCACCTTAACCACTAAGCCGTCTTTTCAGCCCCCGTCCTTTTTTAAATTTTCAGTTCCCAGCTACTTATTTAAGCAGTTGTTAGAGTGAGGTATGCTTTGAGGTGCACTTGAATCTGACACTTGGGGAGGCTTACTGAAAGCCCGTTTGTCAACATCTAGCAAGCACATGGATTTATCACAGTAGCTGGAAATGCTGGCAGTGGGCTGCTTTAGATAGCAGTAGCCAAAAAGGATCCCTTTGGGCCCCACCCTTTCTAAATTTAGGTGTCCATTGGGCTCAGCCAGGCCAAGTGGGGTGGCGGCGGCTGCTGCTGGTTGGTGGTGCGAGATTAGGAACACACTCGTTTTTGCTGTAGCTAGCAGTGATATGAAGACCAAGTCTAGGAAGAGTGGGAAAGGTAGAGTGAGCGAGCGAGCGAGGGAAAAAGAGAATTGTTTTTCATCTGTTAGCTGAAAGGTAAAAACAAAACAAGGGAATCACTGACTTCTGAACCGTTCCGGGCTTGTTTCCACGCTGGTAACTGAGCTGCTAAGACCATTTTCTCTAATTTGGATGGGCTGCCTCTGTTATTTGGTTCCAGTCCCAAAGTAAACAAGAAGCAACTGCCTTATGGGGAATTTGGGTGAGTGAGGTCCCTTTGTCCTCCGCCAGCACCAGCCAGAGGTACACTGCTGCCACTTTGGGGGTTTGCAGGCCCCACCAGGAGAGAATGTGTCAGGACTCCACAAGTAACTTGCTCGAACTAGACATTCATTTTTTGGTAGGGGGCTGTCATTAAAAAGTCATTTTGGGACTTGTTAAAAAGTTGAAGTAACAAACGGCTGCTGTGCAGTGGAACTGCTAATGAGCCGTATATGCAGGAATCTTCTTTGGTTGACTGTTTCCTGAGAGACCTGTCACTTCTAGGGTTTTTTTTTTTTTTGCTGCAGGTTTAAAAAAAATACTTCTTTCTTCTTTTGGAGGAAGGGTCTCATTCTAGCTAGCCCAGGCTAACTTGGAACTCACTCAGTAGCCCAGGCTGACCTTGCATTCACTGAGATTCTCTTTCCTGAGCCTCCCTAGTGTTGGGGATTCAAGTGTGCACCACCATGCCCAGTCCCGCCAACCTCTTAGTCAAACAGATACATACATCATTTATCCTCTTAAGGGAAAAGAACCAACAAACGCTCAAGCCTGAGCCCGTGACAGCAGTGTTTACAGTGATCTTCTAAGAGTGTCACCCAGTGTGCTTTCAGTTTCTCCTAAACTTGAGACTAGAGACCTTTCCCGTGTCCCTGTATACTGTGGAACACCCCTCTGTAATTTAAAAATTGCCTTTTAGGGCTGGAGAGATGGTTTAGTGGTTAAGCGCTTGCTTGTGAAGCCTAAGGATCCCGGTTTGAGGCTCAATTCCCCAGGACCCACGTTAGCCAGATGCACAAGGGGGCGCACGCGTCTGGAGTTCGTTTGCAGTGGCTGGAAGCCCTGGCACGCCCATTCTTTTTCTCGCTGCCTCTTTCTCTCTCTCTGTCTGTTGCTTTCAAATAAATAAATAAAATAAAATAAAAAATAAAAAAAAAATAAAAATTGCCTTTTAAATAACGTAAACCAGCTTTACAGTTGCTAATAGTATTAGATGTTAGAATAGACACTGCTGATTCTCTTTGTAAAATGAGCATGCTTAACATGGTTTATTGTAAGTCAGTCTACAATCCCCATAGGAACCTCAAATGGCCAGGACACTTACTGTATGTGAAAGAGAAACATTTCTAATGAATTGGCATAGCTACATGCTAAATGAAATGAGTCTCATACATAGAATAAATAATACCAATTTTGCCTAAATACTGGCAGTTAGATTTCTCCTCTGTAATTTTTCTTTCTATTTTCTTTCCCTTTATATTTTAAAAAATAGTTTTGTTGCTGGGTGTGGTGGCACATACTTTTAATCCTAGCACTCAGGAGGATCTCTGTGAGTTCAAGGCTAACCTGAGATTACATAGTAAATTCCAGGTCAGCCAGGGCTAGAGTATGACACCACCTCTTTTCTTTTTTTGAGGGGTGGGGGAGTATGGGTGTGTCAGGGCTTCTTGCTGCTGCAGATGAACTCCAGATGCATGCGTCACTTTGTGCATGTGGCTTTGTGTGGGTGTTGGGGAGTTGAACTTGGGCTGGCAGATTTTGTAAGCAAGTGCCTTTAACTGCTGAGCCATCTCCTCAGCTCTCTCTTTAGTTGTAAGTTTTATGTATTTGCACACACGTGTGTGTGTGTGTATGTGTGTGTGTACACAGACCAGGGTGTCTTGCTGCTGCAAACGAATGTCCAGATTGCCCATTTGGCTTTAGGTGTGTGGCTGGAGAATTTAACCCTGGCTGGCAGGCTTTGCCAGGAGCATCTTTAACCACGGAGCCATCTCCCCAGCCTCCTGCACTACTTTTAGGTAGAACTTTAGCCTTCACAGGACTGACATCACCTGCAGTTGTCCACTTTGGTTGAAAGTAACCATGCCACAGGTGAAGGACAAGTCTGGATCCCATCTGCTGTTCTCAGAGTCGATACCAGACAGGAACCAGTCTTCCCCACAGCCCCGGCCACTCTCCCTTCTCCTGCCCTCTGACTCTGCAGCTAGACTTGGTCAGAGCTCTGTTTCCTCTGCCTCTTACAGCTTCTGGTGCAGCCTCCGAGAAGTTGTAGCCCACCTGCCTCCTGTTTTCCAAGTTTTCTTAGCCTGCTTGACGATCTGACAAGTAGGTTGCAAAACTAAGCCCTGAGGAAAGCCTTGCCAGCTATGCTTCTGTGTCCCAGATGAGAGCCCTGGTTGAGTGTGAGGTGGACAGAGTCCTCCCTTGACAGACCATCTGGAAGTATGAGAAAGAATTGGCCACTGCTCTACTCAGGTACAAAGTGATGCTGAACAGAAAGAAAGGAGCAGGAAATACCACTTTGGATAGTTACTGTTCTGCTTTTAAACTACTCCCACAATTCCTCAGACCACCTCGCTGGACTGGCCTCCTTGATTTGCTGTCTTGATACATAGTGAATTCCAGGTTAAGCCTGGCTAGAGTGAGACCCTACCTTGAAAAACCAAAAAGAGGGGGCTGGCTTAGTGGTTAAGGCACTTGCCTTCAAAGCCTAAGGACCCAGGTTTGATTCTCCAGGTCCCATGTAAGCCACATGCACCAGGTGGTACATGCATCTGGAGGTTGTTTGCAGTTACTAGAGGCCCTGGTGTGCCCATTCTCTCTCTCTCTCTCCCCTTTCTCTGTCTCTAATTAAAAAAAAAAAAAAGGAATTTATTGCCTTCTTTTTCTTTTTTGGAGGTAGGGTCTTGCTTTAGCCAGTCTGACCTGGAATTCACTATGTAGTCCCAGGGTGGCCTTGAACTCATGGCAATCCTCCTACCTCTGCCTCCCAAATCCCTTCTTTCAACTATCCCTGGTTTGCTCCCTACCCCCTTTGCCTGTTTTGCAGGTTTTGTGTAGGTAGTGCCAGCTACTGTGAGGTTTTGAATGCCAGGGCCACTCTGGAAGACAGCATTACAAAGCACTCCTCCCCTTCCTTTGGCCATTCCTGGCTTTCCTCTCTTATATCTTCCTACCAAATCTTCCACAGTGGTCCCTGATCCCTGGAGAGTGTGATAGAGATGTCTCCATACTGACTGTCTTAGCACTTCAAGTTTTGAGTCTCCCTAATGGGCACCATCATTTGAAAAGAGAAGCTTCTCTAGCCATAAATGAGAGTAGCATTAATATATGAGCAGAAACGTAAGTATTTAGAGGGCAGTTTGGTGGGCATGCTATATCCATTTAGCCAGATAATAGTAGTAGTTTCCCCCTAAGGCTTGTGACGTCCTCAGCCTCAGCCACAGCCACAGACACACACACACACACACACAATTATTTTTTGTTGTTGTTTTTGAGGTAGGATCTCACTCTAGCTTGGGCTGACCTGGAATTCACTCTGTATTCTCAGGGTGGCCTCAAACTCATAGTGATCTTCCTACCTCTATCCCTTGAGTGCTGGGATTAAAGGTGTGCACCATCACACCCAGCTGTTTTGTTTTGTTTTGAGACAGGACCTCAATTGGCCTTGAACTTGTTGAGGATAACCTTGAATTTGCGATCTTCCTGCCTCCAGTCTCTCTAGTGATGGATTATAGGCTTGGGCTACACACTAGTTTGTTATTCTGGGGATTGAACTCAGGTTTTTTTTTTTTTTTTAATTTTTTATTTATTTATTTGAGACCGACAGACACAGAGAGAAAGACAGATAGAGGGAGAGAGAGAGAATGGGTGCGCCAGGGCTTCCAGCTTCTGCAAATGAACTCCAGACGCGTGTGCCCCCTTGTGCATCTGGCTAACGTGGGACCTGGGGAACCGAGCCTTGAACCGGGGTCCTTAGGCTTCACAGGCAAGCGCTTAACCGCTAAGCCATCTCTCCAGCCCAGGTTTTTTTTTTTTTTTTTAATATATTTTATTTATTTATTTGAGAGAGAGGGAGGGAGGGAGGGAGGGAGGGGCAGATAGAAATAGAGAATGGGCATGTCAGGGCCTCTAGCCACTGCAAACAAATTACAGGTGCATGTGCCACCTTCTGCATTTGGCTTATGTGGGTCCTGGAGAATTGAACCTGGGCCCTTAGGCTTCGCAGGCAAGTGCCTTCGCTCCCACGCTTTGTCTCCAGCACCCCCCCCCCCTTTTTTTAAGGTAGGGTCTCACTGTGGCCCAGGCTGACCTGGAATTCATGATGTCCTTGAACTCCACACGATCCTCCTACCTCAGCCTCCCAAGTATTAGGACTAAAGGTACCTGGCTTGAACTCAGGGTTTTGTGCATGCTAAAGAGACTCATTGCGTCCTCTCTAGGCATATGTTCCCAGCATGCTTTGCAGTTTTGCGTCACTGCTATGGAAGTCGTTTGCCTTTGTTTGCTCTCTCTGGCTTTCTGCCCCCTGGGAGAGTAGTAGCTGTGTGTGCTACTGGTGGTTTCAGGGGCCTTCCATCATGTCTCAGCTCCTTCCAGGGAGCCAGCCACGTTTGGCTCGTGAGTGCGTGAGCTCACCAAGGCCTGTGTGGTCCAAGCTTCGCTGAGCAAGGCTCTGCTCACTGCAGTGCACACCGTTGCCCCGCCTGTCTTTCCTGGTGGCTGTGAGTGCGCGCGGGCTAATTTCTGGTTCCTGTACTGCAGAAAGTGCTTTCAGACAGCCAGGACCAAGAGAGAGAAGGAACAGCTGTCAAAGAGTTGCTTCCTTTTTCCATCCTTGCAGAGAGGGTCCGAGAAAATGTGCTTCTCTTGGAGCATGTAGCTTTCAAAACTACAAGTAATGTCAGATTGCTCAGGATTTGGAATGGAGCGATGCCACGCGCTGCGAGGGGCCTTCCACGAGTGCTGGCGGCCTAGGCCTCCTGCTCTGCCTGCTCTGGCTCTTCCCGCTCACTTGCACACTGAATGGGCACGGAGAGGAGACTGAGGTCGGTGTCGCAACTTGTGTCGCCACTTGTTAGCAATCTGGGTGAAAGGTTGCATGATGCAAGTTAGGTATTTGTCTCCCAGGGATGCTTAATTATTTTAAATTCCAATTATCCCTCTCATTTCTTTTATCTTAGAGAATGAAGGCTATTGCTTGAAGGTTTGCTATTTTTTTTTTTTTATTTGTAAGCAGAGAGAGAGGAGAGAGACAGAGAGAGTGGGTGTGCCAGGGCCTCCAGCTGCTGCAAATGAACTCCAGATGCATGTGCCCCCTTGTACATTTGGCTTTATGTGGGTACTGAGGAATCAGACCCAGGTTATTAGGCTTTGCAGGCAAATACCTTAACAGCTGAGCCATCTCTCTAGCCCCTAATTGTTTTTGGTGGCTGTTTTTCTTTTCTTTTTTTTTTTTAATTTATTTGAGAGTGACAGAGAGAGAAAGAGGGAGGGAGAGAGAGACAGAGAGACAGAGAGAGAGAGAGGGAGGGAGAGAATGGGCGCACCAGGGCCTCCAGCCACTGCAAATGAATTCCAGATGCATGCGCCCCCTTGTGCATCTGGCTAACGTGGGTCCTGGGGAATCGAGCCTCAAATCGGGGTCCTTAGGCTTCACAGGCAAGTGCTTAACCACTAAGCCATCTCTCCAGCCTATGGTTGTTGTTTTTCGAGGTAGGATCTCACTCTAGTTCAAGCTGACCTGGAATTTACTATATAGCCCAGGATATCATCAAATTTAGGGTGCTCTTTCTACGTCACCCTTGCCAGTGCTGGGATTTTAAAGGCATGTGCCACCACGCCCTGTATACCCATTTGTGTATGAGTGTAGACGTGTGTGTCGGGGGGGTTGCATGTAAACATATGTTTGCATGTAGCTGCAGAGTTCAATGTTGGATGTCTTCCTTGACTACTGCATACTTTATTTACTGAGCATGTCTCGAGCTCAGTTAGTCTAGCTAGCCAGCTTGCACTGAGGATCAGGGCTCAGCCTCCCTCACATTGGGTTATGGGCAGGTGCCATGCCCGCCCTACGTTTATATGGGAGCTGAGGATCTGAACTCTGGTCCTTATGCTTGCATGGCAAATCCACTGAGCCAGCTCCCCAGCCTAATGAAGACGCAATGAGTCTCTTTAGTTTTAAGAGTAAACAGTTGCTGGGCGTGATGGTGCATGCCTTCAATCCTAGCACTCAGGAGGCAGAGATAGGAGGATTGCCTTGAGTTTGAGGCCACCCTGAGACTACATAGTGAGTTCCAGATCAGCCTGGGATAGAAAAAATAGAGTAAAGTTTATGTGGGCCACCTTTACAAAGGGTTTGTCTTCCCATTGTGTGGTGAGAACCACGTTAGCTGTGTTTAGGTGTTTCCTCAGAATTGCGCTCAGCCACAGTTTCATGTCTTTGCTGTGACTCTGATTCTCTTTGCAAGTGGAAGCAAAATCCTATCATGGGAAGTGATCAAAAGAGTTTCAACTTGGGTATTGAGGTGGTTTGAATGTAAACTTCCCCCAGCCTCATTTCTGTGCTTAAACTTCCTACTTGGTCCTCAGCTGGGGAAGCTTTTGGGAGTGGAGCCTTGCTGGAGGAGGCGTTTCATGGGGTGGGCCCTAAGGCTTACTAGTCCAGCCCACTGGGTCTTCAGAGCCAGCCAGCCAGGATGAAGCTCTTTTCTTTTTCTTCTTTTTTTTTGCTTTTCCAGGTAGGGTTTCACAGTAGCCTAGGCTTTGCATGGCATTCACTATGTAGTCTCGGGGTGGCCCCATACTCATGGTGATCCTCCTTGCCTCTGCCTCCCAAGTGCTGGGATTAAAGGCATGTGCCACCATGCCCAGTTTGCCACAAGGTTTTGATTAGGTTTTCAGTTCCAGGTAGGAATCTCCTCCTGTGGAGCAGACCTCCAATCCAATCAGAAACTAGTTGGTTTTCCCCGTAACAGACATGCTGTCATTACATAGTTGGCATATTTTCCTTGGCTTTCCCCAGTGACATACATGGTGATCCTCCTACCCCTGCCTCCCAAGTTCTGGGATTAAAGGCATACACCACCATTACCAGCATCTGAGGTTTTTATTTTTTATTTTTATTTTTTATTTTTGCAGTGGCAGGAAACCCTGGCACTCCCACTCTCTCATAAATAAATAAATAAATAATAAATAAATATGGCCTGGTGTGGTGGTACACACCTTTAATCCCAGCACTTGGGAAGCAGAGGTAGGAGGATTGACTTGAGTTCGAGGCCACCCTGAGAGTTCCAGGTCAGCTTGTACTAGGGTGAGACACTACCTTGAAAAACAAACAAAAATCAAAAACAATAACAATAATAAATAGGCTTAGCGGTTAAGGAACTTACCTGCAAAGCCAAAGGACCCAGGTTTGATTGCCCAGGACCCACATAAACTAGATGCACAGGTGGTACATGCATCTGAAGTTTGTTTGCACTGGCTAGAGGCCTTGGTACACCCATTCTCTCCTGCACTCAAATAAATAAAGAAAAATAGGGCTGGAGAGATGGCTTAGCGGTTAAGCGCTTGCCTGTGAATCCTAAGGACCCCGGTTCGAGGCTCGGTTCCCCAGGTCCCACGTTAGCCAGATGCACAAGGGGGCGCACGCGTCTGGAGTTCGTTTGCAGAGGCTGGAAGCCCTGGCACGCCCATTCTCTCTCTCTTCCTCTATCTGTCTTTCTCTCTGTGTCTGTCGCTCTCAAATAAATAAATAAATTAATTAAAAAAAAATAAAAAATAACTGAGCATAGTGGCGCATGCCTTTAATCCCAGTACCGGGAGGCAGAGGAGGGAGGACCACTGTGAGTTCGAGGCCACCCAGAGAATACATACTGAATTCCAGGTCAGTCTGGGCTAGAGTGAGACCCTACCTTGAAACACCAAAAACAAAAAACAAAAAAAACAACACCAAAACCAATAGTTCTGGGGCTGGAGAGATGGCTTAGCAGTTAATGCACTCGCCTGCAAAGCCAAGGACCCAGGTTTGATTCCCCAGGACCCACGTAAGCCCGATGCACGTGGTGGCAGCACACGTGTCTAGAGTTCATGTGCAGTGGCCGGAGGCCCTGGCATGTGTGCTTTCTCTCTTTCTCTCAAATAAATAAATAGATAATATCTTTAAAGAGAAAATAAGAAACACAGTTCTGGGCTGGAGAGATGGCTTGGCAGTTAAGGTCTTGCCTGTAAAGCCTAAGGACCCAGGTTTGATTCAGGGACTGAATTTAGACCAACCAATTATACAGAATGCTGACCTGGAATTCACTATGTAGTCTCAGGGTGGCCTTGAACTCACGATGATCCTCCTACCTCTGTCTCCTGAGTGCTGGGATTAAAGGTGTGCGCCATCATGCCCAGCCATAATTAAAATTTTGAATATTTTTATTTATTTAATTTATTTATTTGACAGAGAAAGAGAGAGAATATGGGTGGGCCAGGGCCTCCAGTCACTGTAAATGAACACCAGACATGTGCACTCCCTTGTGCATCTGGCTAATGTGGGATCTGGGAAATTGAACCTGGGTTCTTTGGCTTTGCAGGCAAACGCCTTAATCACTAAGCCATCCCTCCAGCCCCATAAATAAAAAAATTTAAAAATATTTTATTTAAAGTACTGCACCATCTTGCGTATCTGGCTTTATGTGGGTACTGGCGAATAAAACTTGAGTCCTTAGGCTTTGCAGACAAGTACCTTAACTGCTAAGCCATCTTTCTAGCCCTGGAAAACTTCACTTTAAAAGCTTACAGAATCCATTTAAGCCAAGTGTTGTGGTGCATGTCTTTAGTCCCAGCACTTGAGAGGCAGAGGTAGGACTGCTGTGAGTTGAAGGCCAGTCTGGGTCTACAAAGTGAGTTCCAGGTCAGCCTGGGCTAGAGCGAGACCCCTCCTCAACCCCCCACCCCCACCCCCACCCAAAAGAAAAATCCCACTTCATTCTATATAATTGGATGATCTAAACTTAGTCCCCAAATCAAATTCATAAGGGTAGAGTTTGCCCAAAGGGTCATATGAGTTACCAACCTGTCTTCCTCACAGCAGAACTGTTTATTTTTTTAAATATTTTTTTCATTTTATTTATTTATTTATTTGAGAGTGACAGAGAGAGAGAGAAAGAGGCAGAGAGAGAGAGAGAGAGAGAGAGAGAGAGAGAGAGAGAGAGAGAGAGAATGGGCGCGCCAGGGCTTCTAGCCACTGCAAATGAACTCCAGACACGTGCGCCCCCTTGTGCATCTGGCTAACGTGAGTCCTGGGGAATTGAGCCTCGAACTGGGGTCTTTAGGCTTCACAGGTAAGCGCTTAACTGCTCAGCCATCTCTCCAGCCCAGAACTGTTTATTTTTTAAAATATTTTATTTTTAGAGAGAGAGAGAGAATTTGTGTGCCAGGCCTCAGCTACTGCAGTCAAACTCCAGATACTTGCGCCACCTAGTGGGCATGTGCAATCTTGTGCTTGCCTCACCTTTGTGCATCTGGCTTACGTGGATCTGGAGACTCAGTGGATCTGGAGACTCAAACATGGGTACTTAAGGCTTCACAGGCACTAAACCATCTGTCCAGCCCTGGAATGTTTTATTTTTATTTACTTGAGAGAGAGAGAGAGAGAGAGAGAGAGAGAGAAAGAGGCAGACAGAGAGAGTGGGCATGCCAGGGTCTGTAGCCACTGAAAACAAACTCCAGATGCATGCCATTGCTAGTGTTCTGTGCTTGAAATATATGTATATATATATTTTAAGACAGCTAGCTCAGTTAGGTAGGCCTTGAACTTACAATCTTCCTATCTCAGCTTCCCTAGTGCTGGAATTATAGGTGTGTACCACCTGGCTTGGCACAGGGGTTGCTTTTAAGTGTTGCATAATAATGGGAATCTTTCCATGCTGATTTCCTTTTCACATAGTCTGTGAAATTTTATGAACTGGGTGACTTAAGAGAAATTAGAAAGCAAATAATATATATAGTTATAAAGTTGATAATTCTGTGGTAATAGTTGGCTCTTGTAAGTGAAAATGAAACTCATTTTCCTAATTTACAGGTCTGCAGGGAAACTCAGTTAGGTGGGAATGGCCATACGGAGTTACTTCCTAGGCCTCATCTGTGTCTTCCAGACACTCTACCTGCCCCCTTCCTGTTTGTTTCTTTTTTTTGTTTGTTTAAATATTATTTATTTATTTGTTTGAGAGAGAGGGAGAGAGAAAGATGCAGGTAGAGAGAGAATGGGCACATTAGGGCCTCCAGCCACTACAAATGAACTCCAGATGCATGCTGCACCTTGTGCATCTGACTTACGTGGGTCCTGGGGGTTGAACCTGTGTCCTTGGGCTTTGTAGACAAACGCCTTACCTGCTAAGCCATCTCTCCAGCCCTTTTTGTTTCTTTTGTCTCCTTTCCTCCTCCTCTCTCTCACCGCCCCCCCTTCTTTGACAGGGTCTCATGCTTCCCAGGTTGGCCTCAATCTTTTATGTAGCCGAGGATGGTCTTGAACTTCTGATTTTCCTGCCTTCACCTCCTAAGTGCTGGGATTAAGGTGTGCACCTGCGGTGCAAGGGATTGCGCTCTGGGCCTTGTGTGCCGTGGCAAGCGCTCAGCTAACTGTATAACTGAACCCCAGCCCTCCCTCACTTCACATTTTCCCAGTCATACGTCCTCCTGAATGGTGGCTAGGGGTATTTTGTTTCCTTGGAATTCCTTCAGATTTTCAAAGTGCTTTGCATACAACTAGAACTTAATAAATGCATTGTTCTGTAAATATTGTGTTCAGATGTACTGTTAAGGATATGCCAACATTCATGTTGTCAATGACATCATCCTGGGGTTTGTTCACGGTGAGAAGCGGTGCTGTGTGGCTTTCACTGATGGGATCTCAGAGGTTGAATTGGTGCTTCCTCTGCTGGCCTGTCCACTGTATTTTGTCGTGCTGACTGTTAGTGTTGAGGGACCAGAACCGATTTTTGGATTTCCTGACCTGACACCTAGCATGAAGCTCGAGTCTGGTTCATAGAAGCACACTCCTGGTTTCCAGTGCTCATCACACGGCGCCAGGAACCCTTCCTTGTGTATTGCAGGAAGCGTGACTCCTGCCGCTGAGCTCCATGCACTGTGCGTGAGACTGGGACAAACCAATGTATAAGCCTGTTGACCCGTACTCTCGGATGCAGTCCACCTACAACTACAGCATGAGAGGAGGTGCTTATCCCCCGAGGTAAGTGTGCTTCTGGGCTCCTTAGAAAGCACAGGTGGAAATATACCTGGCCTTTTACCTGGAATAGTATCTATACACTGTGCACAGGGTAATGAGTGGGTCTTTGTGTTCAGGAGGGCTCAGCAGGTGGGATGTATGTCTTGACTGCCTGTGAACTGTGCGCTGTTGATGCTTTTGCCTCAGCACACTCCTCATGGGCAGTGGGGCAGCCTGGCGACAGTTCTTCCTTTGGGCTGCTTTGTGTCACTGAAGCTTCCAGCACCATAGTTCTCAGCCTGTGCAGGCTTCCTGGTGATTCGAAACTTTTTGACTTTTGAACCTGTGTACTTTGTACACTAGTACTTGTCCCTTAGAAATGCTGTGTGTGGCAACGTACTGCTTGCTGGCAGGAATAAGATGTTAGCAGTGAGTGATAATCACAAAGTGATGCTGTGATTTCTCCCCTTCCTTTGCTTTGGTGGGGAAGGCAGTGCCCTTTTAAAAATCCAAGCTGTTTTTTCAAGATTGAGTCTCATTCTAGCCCAGGCTGGTCTTGAATTCAGGCTGTCCTTTTACCTCAGCCTCCCAAGTGCTGGGATTAAAGGTGAAAATGTAGGCTTTGAAGTCTCAAGAAGTTAGGTTCTGCCAGGCTTGGGCTGTGGAGTTTCCAGAAATCATGGTCCTTTCTTTTCCTTTTTTTCAAAAATGTCTTATTTATTTGTCTGAAGAGAGATAGAAAATAAATATGGGGGCACTAGGGTCTCCAACCACTGCAAATGAACTCCAGAAGTATGTACTACTTAGTGCATCTGGCTTTATGTGGGTTCTGGGGAGTTGAACCCAGGTTGTTAAGCACAGGCAAGCACCTTAACCACTGAGTCGTTTCTCCATCCTTCTTTTTTAAAAATTTAAATGCTTTATTATTCAATTAATAATAAATAAATAAATAAATAAATAAAATAATAAAGTCATTTCATTTAAATGCTTTATTATGCAAGCGAGAGAGAGAGGCAGGGGAGAAGAGAATGGGCATGTCAGGGCTTCTTGCCACTGCAAACGAACTCCAGATGTATGCACCACCTTGTGCATCTGGCTTTACGTGTGTGCTTGGGAATAGAACCCGGGCTGTCAGACTTTGTAAGCAAGTGCCTTTAACCGCTGAGCCATCTCTCCAGCCTGAAATGAGGGTCCTTTCTGAAAGACATCAGCCCTGAAATTTTAGCCTCCTTTGGCTCCAAGTGCAATAAAAAGGCTTGAGAAGTTCACACACACTGCATTTGTCTTAGCCTAAGCCAGGTCCACTGTAGAGATTGTCAGTTCGGACTAGGATGAAAGTTAAACACATGTTGCTTGTAGCCATCTGGTTTTCTGGAGCATAAGCATGAACTGCTGCCCTGCGTGTGCTTGCAGTGTCCAGGGGTGGGGACCCAGCTGAAGCTCTTTGAAAACTCTGCTTGTACTGACCAGGTGTCACTTTTAGCAAGCAAGCACGGTTGAAGGGAATATTTGGAATTTACCAGAGAATGTATGGGTGACTTACCAACTTAAGACTGTAGTTTTCCTAACTCCTGTTTATTTTTAGGTACTTTTATCCATTCCCAGTTCCACCCTTACTTTACCAAGTTGAACTTTCTGTGGGAGGACAGCAGTTTAATGGGAAAGGAAAGACGAGACAAGCTGCAAAGCATGATGGTCCTGCCAGAGCCCTGAGGCCCCTGCAGAGTGAGCCCCCGCCCGAGGGGCTAGAGGTGAGCGCACTGCCCCACGGTGTCACTGCCTGCTTCCTGTTTCCTCTTTAGACCTCTCAGCAAGGAAGTTGGGTACCTACCCTCTCTTACTGTGGCCCAATTGCAGTGACATGCACATGGTGTGAGTGTGTCCGAGGAGTTGTGAAGAGCATTCATGTACGTGTTCCTCTGTGCACACGGCATGTTCACCAGAACTGCTGGTCTGTGGTGCGGAGCTGGTCTTCAGACCTGTTCTGACCAGCCACTCTGCCTGCTGTCTGCCCTGCTGAGCCATGTGCAAGCATCTCCAGGAATTGTTCTTGCTCACAGATCTGTACCCTAGTTCCAGCTCTGGCAGAGGAGGCTCATGGGCCTGAGTGCAAGATGGCGTGCTCACATGGTTGACAGTTGGCGCTGGTTGTCAGCTGTCAGCTCTGCTGGCTCTGGCCAGGGCACCTCAGCTCCTGCTTAGTGGGCCTGTGCACGGCTGCTTTTACCTCCCTCACAGCATGGTGGCAGGGCCTCAGAGTGAGCACCCTTGAAGACAGGAAACAGAGTCAGGTTCTTAGAGCTTGCACCTAGAAATACCAGCCTTGCTTCTGCCATTTTCTAGGTCAAGCAGGCTCATAGCCAAAGGAAGGAGACAGGGTGGTTTGCTTTTGGTTTTTGAGGTAGGGTCTCAGTCTAGCCCAGGCTGACCTGGAATTCACTGTGTAGACTCAGGGTGGCCTCAAACTCATGGAGATCCTATCTCTGCCTCCCGAGTGCTGGGATTAAAGGTGTGTGCCACCAAGCCCTGCTAATATTTACAAGCAGTGAGAGAGACAGACTGGGCATGCCAGGGCCTCTAGCTACTGCAAATAAACTCCAGATGCATGAGCTACTTTGTGCATCTGGCTTTGTGTGGGTCCTGGGGAATCGGACCTAGGTCCTTAGACTTTGTAGGCAAGTGCCCTAACCACTGGACCATCTCCCAGCCCTAAAAGGAGTTTTCAAGAGTTATCTGCACAGCATTCATTTTTTTGGTGTATATGTGTGTATGTGTCCACATGCATGCACATGTACATGCAGAGATCAGAGGAAAACATTTGAGTGCTGGGATTAAAGGTGTGAGCCACCACACCCAGCATACTAGGCAAGCAATCTACCAACTGAACTAAACCCTAGCCCACACTTTTTCTATTTGAGAGAGAGAGAGGAAGAATATGGATGCACAAGGACCTCCAGCCACTGCAAACAAACTCTAGATACATATGCCACCTTGTGCATCGAATTGAACTGAGGTCCTGTGGCTTCGCAGGCAAGCGTCTTAACCGCTAAGCCATCTCTCCAGCCCCCCCCCCCCCTTCTTTTTTCTTTTTTGTTGAGGTGGGGTCTCACTCTAGGTCAGGCTGACCTGGAATTCACTCTGTAGTCTCAGGGTGGCCTCGAACTCACGGCAATCTTCCTACCTCTGCCTCCCGACCAATACATTTTTAAAAATGCTGTTTTGGGGCTGGAGAGATGGCTTAGTGGTTAAGGCATTTGCCTGTGAAGCCAAAAGACCCAGGTTCAATTCTCTAGGACTCATGTAAGCCAGATGCACAAGGGGCACTTGCGTCCGGAGTTCGTTTGCAGTGGCTACAGGCCCCGATGTGCCCGTTCTCTCTCTCTGCTAATAAGTAAAAGGGTCCTGGAAACACCTGTTCCCTTGTAGTTTCAGTCACTCAGTAGGCTGAGGTAGGAGATCACTCGAGTCCAGGAGTTTGAGCCCAGCCTGGGCAGCATGGCCAGTCTGTCTGTGGAAACTACAAACTAGGCATCTTCCTGTTCCTCACTCACAAAGCAGCGGCAGGGTGCTGAGCCCAGTGCCCGGCGGAGGTGAGATGTGAGCAGGCTGGCGGGAAGTGCCCGCTGGTCTCGGGACATGGGGAGTCTCTGCCCAGGGCTCTGTCTGTTGTGAGAGTGTATTCTGGTTGTATCCATGGATTTTTAGCCAAGAGCTTTGCTTCATTTATCTTATTTTATCTTTAATTACAGTGTGTCATGGTGGTCCCATTTGGGTGGGATTACTTTGGGTGTGACTTAAGGCAGTGCATGGCCCTGCAAATCCTGCCCATCCTGTCTTTGCCTGCTAGCACTTTCAGCACAAGTTCCTGTCAAGGCCAATCCTGCCAACAGCAGTTTACAAATTCTCATGAATTTCTTTCCTTCTTTCCATGAGAGGGGGTGGGCTGAGGCAGGCACTAGGGCTGTAAGCAAACGCAGACAAATGCACCACTTTGTGACGATGGCTTTAGGCAAACACAGGAATCAGACCCAGGCAGCTAGTCTTTACAAGCAAGCACCTTCAACCCCCAGCAACCTCCCAGTCCAGGAGTTCACAAATTCTAACGAACGGCAGGCAGACCCCGGTGTGAAGACTGCAGCCCTGGCTACGTTTGGAGCCTCCTGGTGCTGTGCCAGCCATCTTGCTGTGCTGCTTATTGTCCAGTTCTGTCCGCTCACCCAAGGGGCATCCAGCCCTCTGACCCCTTCTGGCAGAAGTCCTGGGTAAACCTTGCTATCAACATGACCTGCTCCCTGGCTGAAGAGGCTTGATTGGTCTGCACATTGGATTTCTGCCAGCAGCAGTGATTGGGCAGAATGGAAGTTTCGTCATTCCTGTATCTGTATGCTTCCTGGAGCATCATGTTGAAGCTATAAGCCTGCACACTTAGGGTGGAGAGAGACTTAGGTCTGGGCCACCGTGTTGCCCACAGACCTGTATTTGCTTTTCTTTTGATTTTTCAAGGTAGGGTCTCACTCTAGCCTAGGCTGGCCTGGAATTCACTATGGAGTCTCAGGGTGGCCTCAAACTCACGGCGATCCTCCTACCTCTGCCTCCCAAGTGCTGGGATTAAAGTCGTGTGCTACCATGCCTGGCTGTTTTTGCTTTTTGCTTTTCTACTCCTGCATAGTGCTTGGCTCTTCCCCAGCATGCTGCCCTTGCTATACTGTGGTTATACCAACGTGTGCCCAAAGTTGGTCTTTCTCAATTGCTTATGGCAGATGTATGAGCTACTTACAAATCTTACCCATGTTTGACAGGATACTTAAATTTTTTTTTTCACTCATTTATTTGCAAGGAAGAGAGAGAGTGCAAGCGAGTGAGCAAGTACACTGCTACATGTGAACTATAGATGCATGCGCCACCTTGTGCATCTAGTGTTATGTTGGTACTGGTGAATTCAACAAAGGGCCCTCAAACTTTGCAAGCAAGTGCCTTTAACCATTGAGCCATCTCCCCAACTCCCACTCTTTTTCTTAACCCCCCTCCCCCACCAACCCCAAGGTAGGGTCTCACTCTAGCCTAGGCTGAAGGCTGACCTGGAATTCACTATGTAGTCTCAGGATGGCCTCAAACCCATGGTGATCCTCCTGCCTGTCTCCCCAATGCTGGTATTAAAGGCGTGCACCACCATGCCCAAGTTTTTTTTTTTTTTTTTAACTTCTAAGATTCAGTGACACCTGTGGCCTTGTCCACTAGTTCATTGTTCATAAAGGCAGGGTTCAGTGCCCTTGATGTTTTATTGTTTTAGCTGGATTGTTGATGCTTTTTTTTTTTTAAATATTTTGAGAGAGAAGAAGAGGCAGAGAAAGAGAGAGAGAGGGAAAATGTGACATGCCAGAGCTTCTAGCCACTGCAAACGACTCCAGATGGAAGTGCCACCTTTTAATTTATCTGGCTTATGTGTGTACTGGGGAATCAAACCTGGGTTCTTAGGCTTTGCAGGCAAATTCCTTAACCACTAAGCCTTCTCTCCAGCCCTGTTTTTTTTTGTTTTCTCCCCCAAGGTAGGGTCTCACTCTAGCTCAGGCTGACCTGGAATTCACTATGTAGTCTCAGGGTGGCCTCAAATACACAGTGATCCTCCTACCTCTGCCTCCTGAGTGCTAGGATTAAAAGCGTGTGCCACCATGCCCTGCTTGTTGATTTTTTTTTTTTTTTTTTCAAGGTAGGGTCTCACTCTAGCCCAGGCTGACCTGGAATTCACTATGTAGTCTCAGGATGGCTTTGAACTCAAGTCGATCCTCCTATCTCTGCCTTCCAAGTGCTGGGATTAAAGGTATGCGCCCCCACACCTGGCTTGTTGATGATTTTTAAAAAATATTATTTATTTATTTATTTGAGAGTAACAGAGATTGGAAGAGAGAGAGAAAATGGGCGTGCCAGGGCTTCCAGCCACTGCAAATGAACTCCAGATGTATGTGCCCTTTTGTGCATCTGGCTTACGTGGGTCCTGGGGACTCAAGCTTCAATCTGGGGTCCTTAGGCTTCACAGGCAAGCACTTAACCACTAAGACATCTCTCTAGCCTTTTGTTTGTTTGTTTCTTTTTTGAGGTAGGGTTTTACTCTAGCCCAAGCTGACGTGGAATTCACTATGGAGTCTCAGGGTGGCCTCGAACTCAACAGTGATCCTCTTACCTCTGCCTCCCGAGTGCTGGGATTAAAGGTGTGCACCACCATGCCCAGCTGTTGATGATTTTTAAAAAATATATATTTTATTTATTTATTTGAGAGAAAGAGGCAGAAAGAAAGAGAGAGAGAGAATGGGCACACCAGGGCCTCTAGCCACTGCAAACGAACTCCAGATGCATGAGCCCCCTTGTGCATCTGGCCTACAAGGGTCCTGTAGAGTTGAACCAGGATCCTTTGGCTTTGCAGGCAAATGCCTTAACTGCTAAGCTATTTCTCCAGCCCTTGTTGATTATTATTATTATTTTTTTTTTCCCCCGAGGTAGGTTCTCACTCTAGCTCAGGCTGACCTAGAATTCATTATGTAGTCTCAGGGTGGCTTCGAACTCCTACTCTGCCTCCGAGTGCTGGAATTAAAGGTGTGTTCCACCATGCCTGGCTCTTGTTGATGATTTTAATGAAAGTTAACTCCTAAACAACTGTTACTCTTGCAGATGAATGGAAGAGAATCAGAAGAAGAAAATCTCAATAAATCAGAAATAAGTCAAGTGTTTGAGATTGCACTTAAACGGAACTTGCCTGTGAATTTCGAGGTAAGCTGATTTATATGTAGGACTCTGTATTTCAAATCCTGTTAGGATTTATTAGAGCAGTGCCTTTCCACATGGAATAGTATTCACATCATGTGACCCTTTACATGTAACAGTCTGTAACTTGGGATTTCCATGGAGTTCTAGCTTGGGCTATGAGTGGCCTTGTTTGGTCTGTGAAATTTACTAAGTGGTCTGTGTGGAATGTCAGATTCCCATTGCTTGCATCAGTCTGGCAAGCAACTTTACCTTCAAAATACTCAGACTGTCCTTGAGGAGTATAGGCGGTGGTAGTCAAAGCTGCCGTGACAGACATCCTCCAGAAGTAGTTGGCATCAGGGGAGGTTTTGTGTGGCTCATGGTTCTCAGAGGTTTGAGGCATGGCTGGCCCAGTGCAGAAACATGCAGGTTGTGGAGGAGGGCTATGAGGGAAAGCTGCTCGAGGCACACCTCCAGTAGCCTGCTCCCTCTGATTGGGCCTCACTTCCAGAGGCCCACCTCTTCCCATACTTGGATCAGATATTTTTCTTTTTCTTTTTCTTTTTTCTTTTTCTTTTTTTTTTCTTGCAGGGGGGTAGTGTTCAAGGTAGGGTCTCACTCTAGCCCAGGTTGACCTGGAATTCACTATGTAGTCTCAGGCTGGCCTCAAACTCACAGTGATCCTCTTACCTCTGCCTCCTGAGTGCTGGGATTTAAGGCATAAGCCACCATGCCTAGCCCGGATCAGATTAAAAATATTTTTTAAAAAATTTATTTGCAATCAGAGAGAGAGAGAGAGAGAATATGAATATGAATGGATGGATGAATATGCTCACCAGGGTTTCCAGCCACTGAGAAGGAACCCCACCTCTACTCTGCTTTAGGGTTTAGATTTGGCTTTCACTCCGCCGTTGGGAATACCTAACATTTTGCAGTCTTGCCTAGAAGCTGGAGAAGAGAAGGTGTGAGGCTGCCCCCTGTTGGTGACACTTTGTATAAAGTAAAACTTAAACTTGCAGAGGTCTCTCATTGGAATGCATCCAGGACCTGTGGGAGCCCCTGGCGCCTGGGCTGCTCTCATCACATTACTCATAATGTGATCAACAGCTTGCATTTCCAAGCTACTCTGCTACAGTAAACAAAAACCTTCCCTTACGTGACATGGACTTGCATCCATATGCATTACGTCTTTTTATTTTTATTTATTTATTTGACAGAGAGAGAGAGAGAGAGAGAGAGAGAGAGAGAGAGAATAAGAGAGAAACAGAGAGAATGGGCATGCCAGGGCCTCTGACCATTGCAAACAAACTCCAGACACGTGCGCCCCCTTGTGCATCTGGCTTATGTGGATCCTGGGAAATTGAACCAAGGTTCTTTGGCTTTACAGGAAAACACCTTAACCACTAAGCCATCCCTCCAGCCCACATCACTTCCTTTTCAGAATTCAGAGCATCTCTGGCCAGCATTCATTTTCATGTTCAGATGTCCCCGCTGGCTCCTGTGCCCACTGACCTACCTCTAACTAGTAGGTCTTTTTTCGTTTTGGTTTTTTGAGGTAGGGTCTCTCTAGCCCAGGCTGACTTGGAATTCACTCTGTAGTCTCAGGCTGGCCTCAAACTCGCATAGCACTCCTCTGTCTCTGCCTCTTCAGTGCTGGGATTAAACACACATGCCACCAAACCTGGCTTTATTTATTTTTTATTTTTTTGAGACAGGATCTCATGTAGCCCAGGCTTGCCTAGAACTCACTGTGTAGCTAACGATGACCTTGACTCCTGGTCCTCCTGAAGACCATGATTACAGGCATGCACCACCACATTCAGCTTGTACAATGCTGGGGATCAAACCCAGGGTAGGGTTTCATGCATAGCATGTCAGCACTCTATCTGAGTCACACGCACAGCCCCTGCATGTGGATCTAAATACATCTGTGAACCTTTCTCCCTACACAGTACTAGACTCTGCTGATGTCTGTTGTCAATTTTTCACTTAATACTTGCTAAAATCTACTCTTTACCAAGATTTGGAATTCCCTTTTTTTTAAAAAACAATATTTTATTATTATTTACTTATTTATTTGAGGGAGAGAAAGGGGGAGGAGAGAATGGGTGCATCAAGGCCTCCAGCCACTGCAAATGCACTTCAGATGCATGTGCTGCCTTGTGGCTTACGTGTGTCCTGGAGGATCGAACTGGGATCCTTTGGCTTTGCAGGCAAACGCCTTAACCACTAAGCCCAACAACTTCCCTTTTTTTACTCAAATATTTTATTTATTTAATTGAGAGAGAGTAAGCAAGAGAGAGGGGCAGATAGAGAAATGGAGAGAATGGGCATGCCAGGGCCTCTGGCCACTGCTTCAGGCACCTGCACTGCTTTATGCGTCTGGCCTTGTGTGGTGTGGGGAATGGGACGCAGGTCCTTAGGCTTTGCAGACCAGTGCCTTAGCTGCTGAGCATCTCTTTAGCCCGACTTTTCTTTCTTCCTGCATAACAAGCGCGGTCTGCGCTGGCGCTGTGGAAAATGGCAAACCCGAGCGGCAGCTGCTGCTGGGCCTCACTGAGCCGCTTTCCCTTGGCCAGTTGCAGGTTCCACACCACATTTCAGCCAGCTGGACCCTGGGCACCATGGCCATTATGATGGGCAGGGGTGGAGAGTTTGTTAGGCGTGGAGGTGCAGGCCTGTGACCCCGCCCTCAGGCCCTGCACCGGAGAGGGCGAGAGCACACGACGGTTTGAAGAGAGAAGAAAGCGGAACCACCTTCCGAGTTCTCACTGGCTGTTCCCTCATGCCCGGCAGAAGGCAGTGTGCCCCGTCACTTCTATCAAGTGTCTGTCACACTTTCACTCAGTCTTTCCCTCTGACACAGGTGGCCCGGGAGAGTGGCCCACCCCACATGAAGAGTTTTGTGACCAGGGTTTCAGTTGGGGAGTTTGTAGGGGAAGGTGAGGGGAAGAGCAAGAAGATCTCCAAGAAGAACGCGGCCCGAGCCGTGCTGGAGGAGCTGCGGAAGCTGCCGCCGCTGCCTCCCGTGGAGCGAGTGAAGCCCAGGATCAAGAAGAAACCCAAGCCCACGGGCAAGGTGAGGGAGGGGGGGAGAGGGCACCTTTCCCAGTGCCCTAGATGGGGTGGGGGTCAGTGCCTGCTTGTTTGCTGTCAGTTGTCATATCAGGGCTGGGAGATCCTTGACAGATGCCACACAGGAGCCAAAGGTTGCATCAAGATAAGCCTCAGCGCTCAGAAGCAGCACATCCAGGTGCCAGGTGCCGCCGGGGAGCAGGCACTGCCCTTCTGGTGGTGTGTGGGAGAACTAGATGGGTGGCATGCCCAACTCGGGATCACTGTTGGGCCTTCACAGACTCTCAGGTGGGGGAGGCACGCACAGGGCAGGGCCCATAGACACTGTTCTGAGGGCTAGCGCCTTTTGGAATCTTTAGCCACACTAATGGAGTTAAAAACAACAACAACAACAAAAAACTAGACACTCATATGGTGACATAAGCTTTTAATCCCAGCACTAGAGAGGCTCGGGGACAGGAGCGTCATTATTTCCATGCTAGCCTGGGCTAGAGTGAGACTCTGCCTGAAAAAAAGGGGGAGGGACAAGGAAAATGAATGAATAAATAAAATACTGGTTTACTTTTTTGCCACCAGAAAAGAGACAAGATTCCATTTGGAAATACTTCTGAATCCCAGGATCCATTCTGACTTTCAGAATAGTTTCATACTACATCAAGATCTAGTTTTTCATCCAGTTTACTTGGTTTTTAAGTATCTACATTTTTAAAAATTTTTATTTATTTTTATTTCGTTTTGGTTTATCAAGGTAGGGTCTCCTTCTAGCTGAGACTGGCCTGGAGTTCATTTTGTAGTCTCAGGGTAGCTTTGAACTCAGTGATCCTCCTGCCTCTGCCTCCCAAGTGCTGGGACTAAAGGTGTGTGCCACCACGTCCAGCTACCATCCACGTTTTTTTTTTTTTTCTTTTTTCGAGGTAGGGTCTCACTCTAGTCCAGGCTGACCTGGAACTCACTATGTAGTCTCAGGGTGGCCTCGAACTTATAGCAATCCTCCTACCTCTGCCTCCCAAATGCTGGGATTAAAAGCATGCGCCACCACGCCCGGCCTCCATCCACGTTTCAAATAATTATTTTAATTCTAAAAATGTGAAACTTTGTACATTCCTTACTACATATAATTAAAAAACCCAGGTCAGGCTGAGCTAGAGTAAGACCCTATCTTAAAAAGAAAGCAAAGCCAGGCATGGTGGAGCACACCTTTAATCCCAGCACTTGGGAAGCAAAGGTAGGAAGATTGCTGTGAGTTTGAGGCGCTACCCTGTGATTACATAGTGGATTCGAGGTCAGCCTGGGCTAGAATAAGACCTCAAAAAAGAAAGGATTAGAGCTAGAGTGAGATCCTACCTCTGGTGGGGATTGGAGGGGGGACTGAAAAGGATTGTGTTTATACTAACCCTGTCATTCTTTTTTATTTAATTTTATATTTTGCTTTTTTGAGGTAGGATTTCACTCTAGCCCAGGCTGTCCTGGAATTCGCTATGTAGTCTCAGGGTGGCCTTGAACTCACGGTTATCCTCCTACATCTGCCTTCCAAGTGCTGGGCTTAAAGGTGTGTGCCCCCACGCCCGGCTCCCTGTCATTTTTATCTGCTCATTCTTCCCTAGCCAACAGTCTCCCAGCTCATTATGTGATATGTCAGCTGAAGTAAGCATTCCCAGTCATCTAGGGACGGCCATTGGACAGTGGCACAAGTGTGTGTAAGCACGGGCATTTTCTACAAAGGACTAGAATGCTGGCAGATTTTTGTATCTTGGAAAATTTCGCTATGGATGTTGAGGGATGACTGAACAGACATTTGGGGGAGTCTTAGTAATGGTTTTAGATTTTCTCTGCCTCTGCATTTATTGTTGTTTGCAAAGCAGACACTGTAGTGGTTATCCTTCTCGTAGTCTACTGGGGCATACAAAAGGTCCCCTTGGTCCTGAACATCGGTTACCCAGCAGCCACTTCCTCTCTGATCTCTGCTTTGGTCTTTCCTTTCTGTGTGTAACATGGCCCCTGTTTCTGCATTATTTGTTTCCCAGCCACAGACAGCCCCGGAATATGGCCAAGGGATGAATCCAATTAGCAGACTGGCCCAGCTCCAGCAGGCCAAGAAGGAGAAGGAGCCAGTGTACACACTCCTCACGGAGCGAGGCCTCCCTCGCCGCAGGGAGTTTGTGATGCAGGTGGGTTGGGGCAGCTGTAGGCAGTCCTTCTTTGGCCACGTCTGTTCCTTATGAATGTCCAAGGCTGGCTACCTTCCTGATGGGGCTACCAGCATTGTCACTAAGACCATCCTGAGTACACTTGTCACCACACACGGGCACGACCTTGTTGACAGGACTGTGTGTGGTCCTGTGACAGCATCAAGGAGCCCTTCACAGCCTCCTTTGTGCTGATGGCAAACCTTACAGTAGTGCCTTCCTGCCCCGTGCAAGCGCTCACTTTCCAGGGCTTCCGTTACCCAAACTAGGTCTGAAAATATAAAATGAAACATTACAGAAATATGAAGTGGCTGTTCTAGTCTACACTTCACACACAGGCCAGGAAAGGTTTTCTTTGACTCGCTCAGTCTTGTGAATGGAGCTTTTGGTTTTAACAGCCAGGTTTCTGTGGTCAGGGTCTCCTGCAGGGGAGCTATAATAAAGGGTGCTGAAACATGACCAGTGACCAACTCCTAGGGGAGTGTGGTCCAGGAAGAAAGGTATACGTGTGTATGAATAGAGGCAGACACACATGCACCTTTCTCTGTAGTCAGTTTCATACATCTATGATTTCAGTGTGACAGTCACCAGTGATAATGCTACAATGCCTTTTCTCTCTGGTTTGGCAGCAGATGCATGCATCCTTGAAAGTTCCTTTGCAAAGACATGTTGTTGTAGTCAGGTTCGCATTGCTGGCAGAAAACACCTGACCAAGAGCAGCTTGTGGGAAAAAGGTTTATTTTGGCTTACAGACTCGAGGGGAAGCTCCATGATGGCAGGGGAAAACGATGGCATGAACAAAGGCTGGACATCACCTCTTGGCCAACATCAGGTGAACAACAACAGGAGAGTGTGCCAAACACTGGCAAGAGGAAGCTGGCTACAGCAACCCATAAGCCTGCCCCCAACAGTACACTGTCTCCAGGAGGCTTTCATTCCCAAATCTCCATCAGCTGGGAACCTAGCATTCAGAACACCTAAATTTATGGGGGACACTTGAATCATACCACATTTCACCCCTGGCCCCATAAACTGATAACCATACATGATCTAAAATGCAGTGCATTCATCCACCTTTAAAAGTCCCCATAGTTTTTATCAATCCCAGTGATGTTCAAATGTCTTCATAGTCCAAGGTCTTAATTTAGCCACAACAACAACAACAACAAAAAACCTAAACCCCATAATGACACAGAATAAACACTCACACTGCAAAAGATGGCATTGACGATAGCAAAGAAACATTCAACCAATACAAGATTTAAGCAGGGCAAGCATCCAACTCTAGCTCCAAGTCCAACAACTCTAGCCAGTGACAAGTCTCCAAGTCACTTAATTCTAACCAGTGACAAGTCTCTGGAGTTCCAGTTCTGCTCCTCCAGCTAGCCTACTCACAGTCCCAGAAAACTTCATCTTGTGCTGGCAGCTCTCCTTGGCAGCCATCCCATAGTCCTGGTATCTCCATTGGGTCTCCACTGCAACCCATGGTTCATCCTCCTGGCTCCACTGGGTTCCATGCAGGCAATCCAACAAGCCTGCTTCACACTGCCCATGGCCACTTCTAAAATACAAAACTGTTGCAAACTCAATGACCTTCTCTTTCTTGCATTTGTTATACTCTATAGTACCAGGTGGGCCACCAGTCTGTATAAGTAGATTTTGAAGAACAGGCATGCTTTCAAAAGAGTGTCCTTTCTTTCTGTTGTCCCAGTGCAGGTCAGCTGGCCCAATCGCAATGGTGGTAATCTCTCATATAATTACATCTGAATGGGCAGAAGTTTCAGCCCAAAGATTTTGTTATTTTTGTGTGCAATATCCCTCTGCACACACCAGTCCATTTTTACACACTGCAACCTTGCATAAATTCTCAGGACAGCAAGCCTCTCATACAACTTCTAGCCCAGTCCAGGCAAAGCTTTTTCTCACTCTCATAAGCCAAACCTCACAGTCCATAGTTCTTACTGCATCCAGGTCTTTCAGCTCTGATCAGAACAGTCCATCACGCTGTGCTTACAGCCCTGCAAGTCATCTTCTAGGCCAAGGTTTCAAATCCGTCCACACTCCTGTCAGAAATCAGCTCCAAAAGGCCAAAAGCCATACAGACAGGTGTCTAGCAGCAGTGACCCCATTCTCAGTATACCAATTGACTATTGCCATCAGATCATGTTGCTGGCAGAAAACACCCAACCAGGGGCAGCTTATAGATGAAAAGTGTTATTTTTTTGGGGGGGGGGGCGCGGGGAGAGACTTACAGGCTCGAGAGGAAGCACCAAGATGACAGGGGAAAATAATGGTATGAGCAGAGGGTGGACATTCCTGGCCAACATCAGATGGACAAGAGTAACAGAACAGTGCACCAAACACTGGCAAGAGGAAGCTGGCTGTAGCACCCTTAACCCTGCCCTCAACCATGCACTGCCTCCAGGAGGCTTTAATTTCCAAATTGTCACAGCTGGGCACCTAGCATTTAAAAGGTCACCTAAGTTTATGGGGACATCTGAATCAAACCACCACATTTGTGGTTGCAGTTCTAGCATGAATTCTGGTTGATGGTTTTGTTTATGGTAGCAAGTAAGGTGGAAGTTCAGACAAGCTTATATAACTTTGCCCATCTGTAATTGATGTTGCAGTCTCTGTACTGTTTGCAGTTATTCTCACTGAGGCTAACTTCAGGTTGTTCCCTCAAAGTCACATCTCTTACCAGTCACTATATGGAATTTCCATCCTACAAGTTTAATAAATGGACAGAGCCAACTAGGAAGTGATGTGTTTTGAGTACCTGGATGCCTGTGACAGCGATTCACAGACAATAATTCAGTGTTTGATAGTGGCCATGTTTCACAGCCAGCACTCCCAGTTCCTGAGTTTTTCTGCTTGCTGTCATAGACCGGAGCCAGCATGCTCTGGGGCATGTGGATTACAGTGCCCTGCACTGACCATCGCTGGGGTCTCTGTCTGTATGTCAGTCCGTGCCCTGGTCTCTAGAAGGTTAAACATGCGACTACTGGCTGCTTTCCGCAGGTGAAGGTCGGGAACCACACTGCACAAGGAACGGGTACCAACAAGAAGGTGGCCAAACGCAATGCAGCTGAGAACATGCTGGAAATTCTGGGCTTCAAAGTCCCACAGGCACAGCCCACCAAGCCCGCGCTCAAGTCTGAGGAGAAGGTGACTTCTGGGACTCAGCAGGGGGCTTGTTCCTTTGCAGTAACTGTACACAGTGCAGGAGGGAGCTTGTCTGTCCCATGCCCTGGCCCTAGTTAACTTTCCTGTCCCCAGCATTCTTGGGGGCTGAGGTGCTGTGCTGGAGGGGTCCCATTCCTCTCCTTTTGATGGGCAACAGAGCTGGGAATGAGTGCGGTCCAGTCACTTGTGCTCTTAAACTACAGCCTGCATGGCAGCTCTGCTTTCGCGGAGCTGGGTTGGTTTGTCCTCGGACAGGGAAGCCCACACAGTCGTCAGGCCAGATCTGTAGGTCTGTTTGGGGATTTTTTATTCTCATGGGAATTGTCCATTGAAAATCACCCTATATTCAGAACCCTGATCTGCCAAAAGTGATCAGCAGGACTAGGTGAAAGCCTCACCACCCTTTCTGGTTCCAGTCTTCCTGTCAGGATGGACTGGAAGCCAGAAGTAACTTCATGCCCACTAGTTGTGTGACTGAGAAAGCGCTCCTACATAGTACTGTCAGTACCTGGAACCCCAGACACTTCAGGGGTGACAGCTGTCCTGGATTTGGCTTTCAAGTTTTTCATTCCAAAATTGTGTATTCATAAGCACCCTTGTCACTTCTAAAATGTGAAAGCCTGTGTCTAACTGAATTACCCTGTCCCCATTATCTTTGAAAATGTCATTATTCTTTAATGGATGTGAGCTCCAGCAGGAGTTTCTCTAACTTACTTTTTTTTTTCTCTGAGGTAGGGCATCATTCTAGCCCAAGGCTGAGCTGGAACTCACACTGGGATTAAAGGCATGCACCACCACTCCCAGCCACATTTTACTTTTTTTTTATTTGAGTAGATAAGAGAATGGGCTCACCCACCAGGGTTTCCAGCCACTGCAAATGAACTCCAGATGCATGCACCACCTTGTGCATCTGGCTTACATGGGTACTGGTGAATCGAACCTGGGTCCTTAGGCTTCGCAGGCAAGTGCCTTAACTGATGAGCCATTCTCCAACCCAAATTTTATTTTTATTTTACTGGTTTTTTTGTTTGAGGCAGGGTCTCATTCTAGGCCAGGCCGAGCTAGAACTCACTCTGTAGACCCAGGGTGGCTTCAGATTCACAGCAATCCTCCTACCTCTGCCTCCTGAGTGCTGAGATTAAAGGCATGTGCCACCACACCCAGTCAGGGTGACCTCTTTCATGCCAGCACTTGCTGGGTGCCTTCCAGGCTATTGGGTAGAGCCAGCTCTGCAGCCATGGGGGCCTGCACTACACAGATGCCCCGCGTATGGGCAGATGTGAGACATGGCTGTGAGGGTGTCCTGGATGGCAGGGTTCAACTGGTTGTAGTAGTAGGTTTCTTTCTTTTCTTTTTTTTTTTTAAGTAAGTCTTGTTCTAGCCAAGGCTGACCTGGAATTCACTATGTAGTCTAAGGGTGGCCCTGAACTTACCGTAGTCCTCCTCCCTCTGCCTCCAGGTGCTGGGATTAAAGGTGTGCGCCACCACCCGGGCAGTTGTAGTATTTTATATAGCAGGGACTAAGGTTTCAGTGACTTGTTTAAACTCACGGGTTTTTCTTTTTTAAGACACCAGTAAAAAAACCAGGGGATGGAAGAAAAGTAACCTTTTTTGAACCTGGCACTGGGGATGAGAATGTGACTGGTAAGTAGGACAGTAGTGTGGCTACTGTGGCCATCCTGGGGCTTGTGTGCACACCAGCTGGAGGAAGGCTGCCCAGTACTGTGGCCACTTGGCTCATGGAAGTGAGCTGTGTTGATGTGCGTGTCCCTCCCCAGGTAGTAAAGAGGACGAGTTCAGGATGCCTTACCTTAGCCACCAGCAGCTGCCGGCTGGAATTCTCCCCATGGTGCCCGAGGTTGCCCAGGCTGTTGGAGTTAGTCAAGGACATCACACCAAAGATTTCCCGCGGGCAGCTCCAAATCCTGCCAAGGCCACGGTAACTGCCATGATAGCCCGAGAATTGTTGTATGGGGGCACCTCGCCCACAGCCGAGACCATTTTAAAGAATAACATCTCTTCAGGCCACGTACCCCATGGACCTCTCACAAGACCCTCTGAGCAACTGGACTATCTTTCCAGAGTCCAGGGATTCCAGGTACTGTTAGGCCAGAGCTGGGAGACTGTCCATTGGTGTGATCATCTGAGCTCCTCAGAAAACATGCTTTGCACCTGGGTGTGGTGGGGCACACCTTTAATCCCAGTACTCGGGAGGCAGAGGTGGGAGGATCACTGTGAGTTCAAGGCCATCCTGAGGCTTTATAGTGGATTCCAGGTCTGCCTGGGCTAAAGGGAGACTTTGCCTTGAAACACCAGGAAACAAAAAAGGCTAGGCTCTTAATGGGGGTGGAGCTCATGGGTAGAGTGCTTTTCCAGTACGTGCAGGACCAGGCGCAGCCCCTGGAAGCACCAAGTGTGCTTCTTCTGGCGGCGGGGAGGGAAATGGTGGTAGAAGTCTGGCTGTGGGCAGGAGAGGTCAGCAAGAAGTAGAAGCCTCTAGAGAAAAACCCGAGCCTCTACTCAGAGCACTTGTAAGAGAAAAGACTTCCAGGGCTGGAAACGAAGGAATGGGGCTTCTGTCAGACATCTAGGCTTGGAAGACTTCGGATTGGGACCCACGTAGCTAGGTGGGTGCTGGGGGCAAGTCTACGAGAAGTCTCCCTTTTTGTTGGCTTAAGCGTCTGCCCTTTGTTCCTGCCCCAGCCTCAATGGTCTCACCTTCTTTAGGTTGAATATAAAGACTTCCCCAAGAACAACAAGAACGAATTTGTCTCTCTCATCAATTGCTCCTCTCAGCCGCCCCTTATCAGCCACGGCATTGGCAAGGATGTGGAGTCCTGTCATGATATGGTACATTGGCGCTGGGGGAGGGTGCGGGGGAAGCTGGGTCATTGTGTGTCATGTGTTCCCTTGTCTGGCTTGTCAGTGGCCCCAGGGAAAGGGACAGGGCCACCTTGTAGACCTCACAAATGGTACCTCACTATTGAATGGGGTTCATCCTTTCCCTACCACTCGCCAGCCCAAGGATCTGCTCAGGTGCTGGATGCCTCTGGGCTGATCACTGACTGGTGCAGCAGTGTTTCCACCAGGCCGACATCTGGGAAAATAAAGTAGCAAGGACAACCTCAGAGAGCTTGGCCTGAAAGCTGACATTAGTTACCCTAAGGTAAAAAACAAAAAGGAAATACATGTTAGAGGTTGTGAGTGCGTGTGGTAACTGTCTAGTTTTTAAGTTTCACTTCATCTTCTGCTTGCTGGGCCGGCAGCTCCCATCCTCCCTTCTCCATCAGTCTTGAATTAGTTACGGTTTTACTTTTCTTTCCATCCCATAGGCTGCACTGAACATTTTAAAGTTGCTGTCTGAGTTGGACCAACAAAGTACAGAGATGCCAAGAACAGGAAACGGACCAGTGTCAGTGTGAGTGAGCTGGTGTACGCAGAAGGCGCCACCTCTTTGCCATTCTCTTCCACTGTGGCCAACTCTGACACATTCCCTCAAGTGTTCCTTGTTCTCTAGGTAGAGCTCCCGTTGTTCTAGGCTTAATTTTTCACAAGAGGCACATTTAGATGGCTTAAAAATATGACATGTGGCCCATGTGTAGTCCCCACTCTTTCCACAGGTCAGGGTTTATTACTTTTTTGTGTGTTCCTGTATGCAAGTATAATCCCCCCCCCCAAGTTAAGAAACATTTCATTACAGAGTTTAAGAAGAATGAAGGCAGAGCTTCTGTAAAACAGGAGGGGTCCTGAGCAGATATTCCCATGATTTTTTTTTTTTGTGCTGCATATCAGACAAGTGTGTTGCCCCTAAGCTGTGCTTCCAAGCCCATCATTTCCTTTTTTAAAAAATTTTATTTTTAATTTTTTTTGGTATTCTTATTTATTTATTTGAGAGTGACAGAGAGAAAGAGGCAGATAGAGAGAGAATGGGCGCGCCAGGGCCTCCAGCCACTTTAAATGAACTCCAGACACGTGCGCCCCCTTGTGCATCTGGCTAATGTGGGTCCTTGGGGAATCGAGCCTTGAACCGGGGTTCTTAGGCTTCACAGGCAAGTGCTTAATTGCTAAGCCATCTCTCTAGCCCTCCTTTTTTATTTTTTAAAATACTTAATTTTACTTATTTATTGGTGGGGGGAGAAATAGAGAAATGGGCAGGTAGAATGGGCACTGTAGGGCCTCTAGCCACCACAAATGAACTCCAGATATATGTACCATTTGTGCATCTGGCTTATGTGGGTACTGGGGAATTGAACCTGGGCCCTTATGCTTCTCAGGTAAGTGCCTTAACTGCTGAGCCATCTCTCCAGCTTGCATCATTTCCTTTCTCACAGTTGAGACACACATACACCTCTCTGCTTAAAAAAAAAAAAAATTATTTAAGAGAGAAAGAGGCAGTAGGAGGAAGAGAATGGGTGCTCCAGGGCCTTCAGCCACTGCAAACGAACTCCAGGCGTGTGTTCCACATGTGCACCTTATGCATTTGACTTATTTGGGTCCTGGGGAATCAAACCTGGGTCCTTTGGCTTTGTAGCCAAGTGCCTTAACCGCCAAGCCATCTCTACAGTCCCTCTGGTTGTTATTTATTTATTTTGCATTTTTAGTATTTTTATTTGATAGTCGGGGAGAGAAAGAGGCAGAGAGAGGTGGGGTATGCCAGGGCCACAAGCCACTGCAAACTCCAGATACACGTGCCACCATGTATGTCTTAGATGGCTTATGTAGGTTCTGGAGACTTGAGCCTGGGTCCTTTCGCTTTGTAGGCAAGCACCTTAACTATTAAGCCATCTTTCCAGTCCCTCTGCTTCTTTTTCTTTTTTTTTGTTTAACTTGATAGTGTATCCTAGGATAACTGAGCTGCTTTGAGTTATCCTGTAAAGGGCCCCATATTCACAAATTTCATTCCTATTAGCTTAAATTCTTATTTCAAAACTGTAATTTCTCTTTTCCCCTTTTCCTTAAAGGTGTGGGAGGTGCTGAACCTTTTCTGGCCATGAACCATTGTAAATCCCAACATATATACTGAAAATACTGAAACTGCTTTGAAAATTTTGGAATTTCTGATACCTCCAGTGGGCCGAGACATGGTGGATGAAAACATGGCAATGGTGATGAAGATGGAGACTCCAGGCGGCGGCGGCGGTGCTGGCCTGCTAGTGACCCCGCTCTGCGAGCCTGCAGACCCAGGAGCGGCTGCCGGGGAAGAAGAAGCCTGCCCAGCAGCCCAGCACCGTGGTTTTTCTTTCTTTCTTTCTTTCTTTTTGGCTTTGTGAAGAAAAGTAGAAAGCACTAATTCTCAAACTGGCTCACTCAAGACACTTTGGGACAACCATGGACAGCCACTTTATGGTGGCCACGAGTCGGCCCCAGAGCTAAAAGCCCCAGAGAAAATCAGATGCTTCCTGTTCAGCGTAACCTAACTCCAGCGTGCTCTGGCCTACCACCTCACGCAGTCCCCACGTAACCACCGCCTCCTCTCCAACAGTGATGCTTATTCTTAGTTTCATTATTTCCCTTTGATATGACACTATAAAATTTTCATTTGAGTTTCTCAATTGTATCTAGTTATATAGCACAGTTTAGAAACTTGTCTGAGACTGACGAGATCAGTAATCTAACCTGCACAGACCACAGCCATGTGTGGTTTCTCTCCCACTTGGTCAGACTAGTCCAGCGCTGCTCCCTCGACGCCAGCCTTGTGCTGGAGCGGCCCTGGATCTTCAGAAACGTTCAAGTCTCCCGCTGTTGTATAAATTGGATAACTTAGGAATTTTAAACTTTAGGTGATCAAATATTTAGTCTTTTTCTATTATTTTTGAGCAGCAGGACCTAAATGAACTGAGCTTTGTTTTAACAGCTATTATAGAAATCGTCTCTCAAGGTAATGTTCACCACCCTACAGGCTGTGGCCTCAGCACAGGGTGGCCTGGAGGATGGTGACCCCCAAGTGCCCCATGCTGTTGTGTAGGGTGAAAGGGTAGCTGTGTCGCATGCAGCTGTATTGCTTTGGGGGGGGCTGTTGGCACAGATGCAGTTGCTAAGGGCTGCTGGTCCAGATGGAAAGCTCAGTACTGCTTCCACTCATTTACACTAGGATTCCCCCCATGGAATGTAAGTAAACTTAATGTCACCAATAAATGGTAATACTAAATTTTTTTGTTAATTTATTTTCAAATGCCACTACTGCTAGGTTGGCCCCATTCAATTCATCCCCTCCTCCCCATTTTATAAAGAAATATTTGTAATGCTTGTGATTCTGTCTGGGTAAAAATCTAAAGAGCTGAAATAACTTTATATCAAACCATTGATCAATAAACAGCTACTAATGAAATTTTTGGTCCTGTTGAGCAGTGACTGAAGGAACAGACGTGGTGTGGAGACTGTCCTTGGGCTAAAGGGAGGTGGTATGCGCACCAGCATGGCTGATGGTGGGTGGAGCTAAGTGTTCAGTCCTGCTGTCCGTCTGCCTGATAGTTGGAGTAATCAGAGCATATACTAAAACAAAGCAGCAGAGGGGGATTCACTCAACACTGGCAGATAATGACTTCAAAGCATCCACCTGTGGGCCTATGACCCCCAATTTCACACTGTACTTTTAGGGTTGATACACAGATCAGGTAACTTTGTGGGCTGTGGAATTGGAAGGGTTTTTGCCCTGTATTGTGTGATTTGCAGAATAAGAATAAGTAAGTTTTTTGTTGTTGTTAGTTTTTAAAAAAATATTCTACTGGGGGGAGAGAGGAAGGGAGGATGGACGGGCACGCCACATCCTCTAGCTACTGCAAGTGGAATCAGACACATGCTTCCCTTGCGCATGACTTACATGGGGGAATTGAACCTGGGTCTTTAGGCTTCCCAGGCAGCCCTCATTAGTACGTTGTCATACACAATGTTTTCTTTGCTTTACCTGTTGGGTGTGGCTGAAACTGCATGTGCATTCTTTCCCTGTCCTATACTCCTCCTTAAAAGTGAAACCCAAGGCTTAGTGATTAAGGTGCTTGCCTACAAAGCCAAAGAACTCGGGTTCTATTCCATAGGACCCATGTAAACCAGAATTACAAGGTGGCACATGCACCTGGCCCTGGCGTGTCCATCTCTATCTGCCTCCATGTCTTAAATAAATATATTAATTAAAAATGAAATCCAGGGCCGGGTGTGGTGGTGCACGCCTTTAATCCCAGCACTCGGGAGGCAGAGGTAGGAGGATCACCATGAGTTTGTCACTCTGAGACTCCATAGTGAATTTCATGTCAGCCTGGGCTAAAGTGAAACCCCACCTTGAAAAACGAAACAAAACAAAACAAAAAAAAAAAAAACAGTGAAATTCAGACATTCAGGGCCACTTTCCACTACTACTATGGAAATCAGCACTGCTGGGGACTGGCCAACGGTGTCCACTTTCCTGTTCACAGGATTCATTGGGAAGTATACCTCCTCTTTAGTTGCTTGCCACATCTTTCCCCAGAAGCACTGCAGACGTCTCTGAGCTTGGGTCTACTTAATGGTGACTGGACCTGGGCCCAGGTGGCATTTCTTGGCAGGCAGGAAAACCAAAGAAATGACACTGAGGTCATCTCTGTCTCCTGTCACAGCAGAGTTGTCTGTTAACCTTGGGTACTCATTCCTGTCTGGAAGGCTTGTTCCCTTTTGGTAGGTGGGTGGTACTTTGTGGGGAGGGTCTTCTTACCCCCCCCCCCCCAGTGTCCTTGTCCCCACTGACAACCTCATATTAATCTGCAGCTGCTCTCCCATCTTCTATTAGCATCTCCCTCGTGGAGAGGAGCTCTTCTTCCTGTTACCCCAGTATCAGTAAATGATAGGATAGCTACTTCCATTACAGCATTGAGTAGAGTGTTGCTAGAGCAACACTGGCCTCAAACTCGGTGATCCTACCTCTCCAGAGAGGCAGCGTGGGGGGAATGGGGACGGGATGAGGAAGGGGGAAGAGAATGTGTTCCAGGGCCTCTAGCTAGCGCATATGAACTCCAGACGCATATGACCCACCCTGTGCATCTGTCTTTACATGGGTACTGGGAACGCGGGTCATTGGTCTTTACAAGCAAGCACCTTAACCACTGAACCATCTCTTTTCTTCAGACCATACTTAAGATTTTTGAGGTAGAGCCTTGCTTCAGTTTGACTCTGGCATACACTGGGCATGAGTCTGGCTGTGCCCTCACAAACCATGGACTAACTGTCCCATTTCTCAAGGAACAAGCAGGCACGGACTGTGCTTTCATACAAATAAGCCACAGAGGGTCTCTGGTAGGGATTTGTAGGTAAAGGGGGGACTGTGATTAGGACGAAGTGTCATAATCATGTGCTTACTAACAAGCAAACACCACCTCTCTTGTTGCAGCAGACAGAAAAGGGTGGCTGAGGAGTCAAGCTGCTCTGTAGGCCAGGCTCCCTAAACATCACTCCAGCTGTGCAGCTCAGCGAACCTCAGTGCCTGAAGAAGGATGGGGACTAAAACCCAGCAAGGCAACAGCACACAGGGAAGGAAACAGAAACAACATTATGGCCTAGGTTTTAGGTTGAACACACAGAAACCTCCACCATGCACACCCTTTTGACAGCAATGAGCTCCTGACATGGGAATGTGTGTAAGTGTATGCTGATGAGACACACTGCAGAGTAAACGCAGCGGTGAGGAAGAGACATGGACAACATGGGTGGAAGTAAGTGCATGAGGTGAAGGCTTGCCAGCGTAGGACTTGAAAACTTTCCATGAATGTAATGGTTTGAATCAATCGGATTACTTTTCACAAATAAAAAAACAATTTTACCTACTAAAATGGCATCCAAAGGGCTGGGGTATGGGGAGCTCATTGGCAATGTCAGGACCACCAAAAATAAAAAGAATGCTGTGAGTTGTGGGGATATGCTATACAAACCATGCGCTCTGCACAGGAAACAATGGATAAGGGCGCTCATCTCAACAGCTGTTTATAGAACAGCCTCCAAGATCTCCACAATGGTTATAGGGCAACTTATATCAATGACACCACCTGTTGGTGATGGTGTTTACCAAGTAAATGTTAAATGTTTTTAACAGTTAAAAAAAAAAAAAAAGCCAGTGTGGTGGTACATGCCTTTAATCCCAGCATTCAAGAAGCAGAAGCAGGAGGATCAATGTTAAAGGCCACCCTGAGACTATATAGTGAATTTCAGGTCAGCCTAGGCTAGAGTGAGACCCTACCTCACACCACCCCCCAGAAAAAAGGGGGGGCTCAGCAGTTAAGATGCATGCTTGCAAAGCCTAATGACCCTGGGTTTGAATCCCCAATACCCACATAAAGCCAGATGCACAAAGTGATGGATACATCTGGAGTTACAGTGGCTGGAGGTCTTGGCATGCCCCCTCTTCCTCTCTGTGCTTGAAAATAAGTACTTTGCTTGTCATGGTGGTATATGTCTTTGATCCCAGCACTCCGGAGGATGAGTTTGAGGCCACCCTGAGACTATGTAGTAATTTCCAGGTCAGCCTGGGCTAGAGTGAGACCCTGCCTTGAGAAAAAGTTGTATGTACAGAGTGATACCAACTTTAAGCTTTGGGGGGATGACCCAAAGTATTTTAAAGCAGCTGGGAAGAGAAATGGTTTTTGAACAGTTTTTGAAGTTTAGAAAGATTTTATTATTATATAGAGTACTACAGACACAGGCAAAGCGCTTGTAAAGCAGAAAGGGTCTGGAGTGGGTAATCCTGATTTTAATTATTTCCCAAGTTTCCAAAGAAAAATAAACACATTTCAATAGTTATTAAAAAAAAGTCGACACTTGGGAGGCAGAGGTAGGAGGATCGCCATGAGTTCAAGGCTACCCTGAGACTACAGAGTTAATTCCAGGTCAGCCTGGACCAGAGTGAGACCCTACCTCGAAAAAAATAATAATAAAAATAAATAAATAAATAAAGGTCGAGTGTTTAAGACACCATCAGTATTAGGGAAAGTCAGTGAACCAAGCAGCAACCCTGAAGAAAATCTGCACTGCCCTCTGCCCCTTGTGTGTATCAGGGCCACGGGCTGGGGTTTACTCGAGCTTGGGCTTTAGTCTCTACCAAGTCTCCCAGCAACCCCTCCTACATTTCCCCACACCATGGAGGTTATAGGAGAACTATGAACAGCAGGGCTGGGGAGTTGGCTCAGTGGTGGAGGGCACTTGCTTACAAAGCCTACCAGCTCTGGTTCCATTCCCCAGTACTCCCATAAAGCTGTGTATGCATCTCTAGTTCGTTTGTAGTGGCAAGAAGCCCTGGCATATCTATTCTTTCTCTTCCCTTGTAAATAAATATTTAAAAAATACTTTATTTACTCATTTGAGAGGCAGACAATGGGCACTCCAGGGCTTCTACCTGCTGCCAAAGAGCTCCAGATGCATGTGCCACCTTGTGTACCCGGCCCACATGGGTCCTGGGGAACTTATTCTGGGTCCCCAGGGTTTGCAGGCAAGCTCCTCAACCAAGCCCATCTCTCCAGCCATAAATAAAGTTTCAAGAAAAAAAAAAAAATGAACAGCAATAGCTTTAAAACACAAGGACTCTGTAAAAAGAAGTTTCAACAGTTGTCGGTCAGAAAGGACAGTTTTCAATTCTGCTCAGTCAGCAGTGAATGCGTGATGTGCTCTAGCCTGACTCTCCTGCCTCCACCTCAGGCTTACACAAGGAAATGACTAACAAATTTTTTTGTCTTCCTTCTCTGCTTTAAGTACTCTGATGCCTCATATAACCTTGTTCCTAACCATGTCAGGTGAATAGCATCGCAGTCACTTCTCAGAAGACGACATTCAGGTCTGCACAGAGGTCAAGTCATCCGCTCCAGGTTACAGTTAGTGGAGACTTGGGATTTGAACACAGCTCTTCTACCACTAAGACTTGTCAGCAAACTTTTCCCTGAAGGTAGGGTTTCGCTGTAGCCCAGACTGACCTGGAATTCACTACATAGTCTCAGGCTGGCCTTGAATTCATGAAGATCCTCCTACCTCTCCTTCCCGAGTCCTAGGGAGCCACCATGCCTGGCTTTTGTCAGTATCTGTCTATGACCTCTGTGCCCCCAGCCCAGTGCTGCAGGTGGAACCAAAGGTCTTTCCATGCTTGTGGTGGCTTCATGCAGGTGTCCCTGATGAACTTAGGTATTCTAAATACTAAGTTCCCAGCTGATGGAAATTTCAGAACTAATGCCTCCTGGAGGCAAAGTATTGGTGGGGGCGGGTGCATGGGTGTTATAACCAGTTTCCCCATGCCAGTGTTTAGCACTGTCCTATTGCTATGGTCTGTTGTTGGCCAGGAGGCTGATGTCCACCCTCTACTTATGTCACCGTTCCCTGCCATCATGCAGCTTCCCCTCGAGCCTGCAAGCCACAATAAGCCCTTATTTTCCCACAAGCTGCTCTTGGTCTGGTGACTTCTGCCAGCAATGGAACCTGACTGCAGCACTAGGTAAGCGCTCAATCACTGATCTACATCCCCGACCTCTGCTTTTTTGAAATTGGGTTTTTGCCATAGCCCAGGCTGACCTAGAATTCACTCTGTTGTCTCAGGGTGGCCTTGAACATGCAACCCTCCGATCTCTGCCTCCCTAGTGTTGGATTAAAAGTGTCCACCACCACGCCTGGCTGCTTATCATTTCTTTTTTTCTTTTCTTTTTTTTTTTTTGGTTTTTCGAGGTAGGGTCTCACTCTGGTCCAGGCTGTCCTGGAATTAACTCTGTAGTCTCAGGGTGGCCTTGAACTCACAGTGATACTCCTACCTCTGCCTCCCAAGTGCTGGGATTAAAGGCGTGCGCCACCAACAAAACCTTGCAAGCCACAATATGAAGGCGGCATAGAATCCTACCAATACAAAACATGTGAAAATAATCAGCTAAGAATCTTGAGAACAAGACAGACTAGTGAAGAAAGGAAAAGCAAAGTCCTTGGTTAAAAGCAATCCTTAAAGGCACACTGCTTGACATTTGCAAAGACCAACTGTCAGGTCAATCTTGAGCTGAGGAGGAAAAAGATTATCCAATGAGTCCTGAGTTGAAAATGCCAAATCCATCACTGGTCACCCACTAGAAGATTGTGGCTATGTCCAGGTTACTTCTCACCAGAAGCTCCAGCAAGAACCAATCCAAACATGGGCCCAAAGTACACTATAAAGAAAGCTCACCAACTTCCTGACTTCCACCCCAGACTTTTCACATTTATTTAAAATGGCTTAGGTCTGGAGAGATGGTTCTGCACTTAAAGGCACAAAGCCAGCCAGCTCTGGTTCAATTTCCCAGTACCCACATAAAGGCAGATGCACAAAGTGGCATATATGTCAAGTTGTTCTGCAGTGGAAGAAAGCCCTGGTGTGTCCATAGTCACTCTTTCACTGACTGCATCTTAAAAAAAGCTGGATATGGTGATTCACGCCTTTACTCTCAAGTAAGAGGATGCTAAGTTTGAGCCTGAGATTGCGGGGTGGGGGGGGGGGAGGAGGAGGGAAGGAGGGAGGAAAGAATTAGAAATATTTGAGAGTGAATGAATGAATGAATAGGCAGAGCGGGGCAAACAGCCACTGTAAATGAACTGCAGATACATGTGCTACTTTTTGGTTTTATGTGGGCACTAGGGAATTGAAACTGGGCAGTCAGGCCTTTCAAGCCAGCGCCTTTAACTGCAACCCATCTCTCCAGTCCCCTTCATTTTTACAGAAGTATCAGAAAGCACCAAAGACATGTCCTTAGGTGTTCTTAGACGCATTTTTGGGGATTTCTTTATTGCTGATCACAGACGTAAACTAGGAAATGTGCATTGTTTGGGCAAGTTAACAAGTGATTCTTTACTTTTTCACATACCCAATAAAAGCTGAAAGAAACAGATAAAACCACAAAGGACAAGAGACACACGAACAGCAACAGCTTCAAAACAAGGATTTAGTAAATGAAAGATGTGTCCACAAGTCAGTGTCTGTCAAGAAGCTGAAATTATCCAAACCGTGCAAATGCTCAACTCAAATCAATGTCACACACTGTACTGTTCCTTGCTGTTGCAATCTAGAAAAATTACCCCACTGTAATTATGATCACACAAACCACCTAATTTGCTCAAAGTTCAGCTTAAAGCAACATTTACTATTTTTTGTAAGATGGAATCTGTGACAAACTCAGAAGGAAAACTTGCTTTGTTTCAACACAGCCTTGTTCAGGAGTCCACGTGATTCCTAAGAAATCACCCCTGGGCTCAGCAAATGAGGACACAGTTCACATCAGTGTAACACTGGCCGCTTGCAGGTAGCCCTGGAGATACTGCAGTGCTTCAGCATTGAGGCTGGTGCTCACCATGGAGGGGACCTGCAGGAGATGAAAACAGTGTTTTTGGGAGTGCTTGTGTGCACACATGAACCGCATCCTCTACAACAGCAGCCACAGGGACCTGTCATTCAGAAGTGGCGACCTAGATCCACAAGGAATTACTATTATGAGTATGATCAAATTATGGTTGATTTTAGAAGTCCTGAGCTGGGAGATGGCTTAGCAGTTAAAGGCACTTGCTTCCAAAGTCTGCTGGGCTTGAGTTTGATTCCCCAGTACCCACATGTAAAGCCAAATGCTCAAAGGGGCATACGTGTCTGGGACTCATTTGAAGAATCAAAGAGGCCCTGGTATGCCTAGCCTCCCTCCCTCTCTGCTTGCCAATTAATCAATAAATAATATAAAAAAATAGGGCTGGTGAAATGGCTTATTGGTTAAGGCATTTGCCTGTAAAGCCTAAGGACCCCAGTTTGATTCCCCAGGACCCACGTAAGCCAGATGTTCACAAGGGGCCACATGCATCTGGAATTTGTTTGCAGTGGTTAAAGCCCTGGCACACCTATTCTCTATCTGCCTCTCTCTCAAATAAGAAAAATATTAATTACACACATACACACACACACACACACACACACACACACACACACACACACGCACGCCAGGCATGGTTACACATGCCTTTAATTCTAGCCCTCAGGAGGCAGAGGCAGGAGGATCACCATGAGTTTGAGCCCACCCTGAGACTACATAGTGAATTCAAGGTCAGCCTGAGCTAGAGAACCTACCTCAAAACACTGAAAGGGGAAAAAAAAATTAGTGTTCATTCATTGGCAATGCATAATTATTTATTGAAATATTTTAAGACTTACTCTGAAATTCTCTACAAAGAAGCAAAATTGATAAATCACAGCAAGTTACTGAAATTGGGCATACCAGCATTTGTTATGCTGCTGCTTCTATATATGAAGAATACAAATTTTACAAGATAGTACATACTGAGATACTAAAACACACTAGCTTACTGTGATTTAAAAACCAGTGTTTGGGAGCTGGAGAGATAACTTAGCGGTTAAGGTACTTGCCTGCAAAGACTAAGCACCCAGGTTCGATCCCCCAGGACCCATTTAAGCCAGATGCACAAGGTGGCATGTCTGCAGTTTGCAGTGGCTGGAGGCCTTGATGTGCCCATTCTCTTTCTCAGATAATTAAACACACACACACACACACTGTTGGATTTATGCTATGGTCCCTTACTTAATTTCAGATTATGTTGCAGCTGTAAGAGGCTCATACTTTGAAGAATGGAAGCTTGACTTCAGTCAGTAAACAGTGCAAAGAGCTATGCCGGCTGCTCCTTCCCACCTTCCTTCCTAGTCCAGTCTCCATCAGAGTTTCTGGACAGAACACACTTACCCTTCCTGGACAGGCAGTAGATAATTTGTGAAGTGACTGTGCCAGGTGAATTTTGGGGTTATTCACCATTTGACCTACAGGGTCATGCTCTTTTTTCCCAGCAAACGCCAGCTGTGAGAAGGCAGTCTGGTACCCTGGGGTGTCTTCTATGTCAATGAAATGCTCTTCATCAGGAATGCTGTCATCTTCAGGTAACTCAAAAAGGCCTATCAGAGACTGTAGCAAAGGTGTCCTGGATTGGAGAAAGGCCGGAGAGAAAAACTCAGAAAAGCCAGGCATGGTGGCTCACACCTATCAACTTAGCATATTGAAGGCTGAGGTAGGAGGACCAGCCACAGTTACACACCAAGGCCTTTTCACAAAAAAAAAAGCAACAAATGTTGGCCGGGCATGGTGGCACACACCTTTAATCTCAGCACTTGGGAGGCAGAGGTAGGAGGATCACTGTTAGTTCAAGGCACCTTAGACTACTTAGTGAATTTCAGGTTAGCCTGGGTTAGAGCAAGACCTTACTTGAAACCCTCCACCAACAAACAAACAACAAAAAACCCAAAAGCAACATTTTCTCAAAGGACAAAAATTAATGACTCATGGGCTGGGAAAATGGCTGTTAAGCTGGAGTATGAGTTCGAGCCCCAGAACCCATATAAAATGCCAGAAGCCATGGTGGCCTTCTGTAACCCTATCAGAGACACAAGAATATCTCATAAACTTGTGAAGAACAGAGCCAAGAACAGCAGAACCAGAAGCTCTGCCTCAAATGTGGAGGCTCAGGAAAGATAAACACAAAAGTTATCCCAACAAACAAACCTAAATTAAAAAACCAACTCACAAATCTAAAAGCAGGAAGGTATGTGTGACATTAAGATGGCCCTGAGTGCTTTTGCTGATACAGATACTACAAATCCCTTTAGAAACACCTACAACTCAAGCCAAACCAAGACCCTTCAGTGCTAGGGATGTGCTTTGAGGAAACAGCTGTCAGATCCCTTGCAGAATTCTAGACTATTTAGTTCCTTTCCTGGGAGTGGGGAGATGGCTTAGTTGGTGTAGTATCTGCTGTGCAAGCATGATCACCTATGATCCCCAGGCACCTATATAAATGCTGGGCAGGTGTGGCAGCCAGCCCTGCCTGTAATCCACAGGATAAACTGGCTAAGTAGGCTAGCCAAAACAGCAAGTTCTAGGTTCAAGAGACCCTGTTTCAATAAATAACATGGGTAAACTGGGCGTGATGGTGCACACCTTTAATCCTAGCACTTGGGAGACAAAGATAAAAGGAGTGCCTGGAATTTGAGGCAACTCTAAGACTACCTAGTGAATTCCAGGTCAGCCTTAGCTATGATGACATCCTACCTTGAACCCCCTACCCCTCCCCAAAAGATGGATAAAATTGATGAAGGCACAACAAAAAAACAAGTACTGGTTTAGCTGGGTTTGTTTTCTGTTTTTTTTTTTTTTTTTTTTTTTTTTGGTTTTTCAAGGTAGGTTCTTGCTCTAGCCCAGGCTAACCTGGAATTCACTATGTAGTCTCAGGTTGGCTTCGAACTCACAGCAATCCTCCTGCCTCTGCCTCTCCAGTGCTGGGATTAAAGGCGTGCTCCACCACACCCATATGGGTTTCTGTTTTGTGTAACTCTTATAGTGCTGAGTGTCTCAGAACAAACCTATAACCAGACACTCAGGAGGATGAAGCAGAAATATGGTTTTCAGTTCACTGTCAGCAACACTGAATTCCAGACTAGCCTAAGCTACATGGTAATACCCTGTCTCAAAACAAAAACAAAAAACAAAACAAAACTAGAAAACAGCAAAACAGCACAATGGACTGTCATCAAAGAATCTTGAGAGATCTAGAACAGACATTCAACTTAAGAACCGGGAAACAGCCACTTCTAGCTTCAAGAGGCTGAGGTAGGAGGATTACCATCAGTTTGAGGGTCCAGGTAAGCTCACAAAAGTTATCTTTTCTGCCGGGCGTGGTGGTACACGCCTTTAATCCCAGCACTCGGGAGGCAGAGGTAGGAGGATCGCCATGAGTTCAAGGCCACCCTGAGACTACAGAGTTAATTCCAGGTCAGCCTGGACCAGAGTGAGACCCTACCTCGAAAAACCAAAAAAAAAAAAAAAAAAAAAAAGTTATCTTTTCTGGCCCCCAAATGCCTACAAGTCATATCTAAGATCTTATGGCTGCTAGTGGAAAAGTCAAGATCAGAACCCAATTCTTTCCCTCCTATCCCAAAGAGTTGACTTTACAGTGGGAAAGAAAGCTCATTTTCCTAAACTCTAAGAAGGAAGCACTTACCATAGTTTAGTATATTCTGTGTCCATCATTGGGGGACACTCTGTGAGTAGTTTGGTTATGCCTACTGCACAGATCTTTTTCTCCACATTTCCAGATACTTTCTGAATTTCTGGAATAATGATTTTTTCCAAAACCATTCCAAACATTCTATTAAAGCAAATGAAATCCATTTAGTATTAAGTTAGCCATTATAGTGAACAATGAAGTGATGAGATCTCCTTATGAATGGAATTAACTAAAATAAGCTTTTTTTGGGGGGGGGGGTCAGATCTCGAAGAGATCTAGAAATAAAAAAAAAAGCAAAACCACTTTCTAACCAATTTCTACTTTGGGACAACTACCATCATCTTTTCTGAATAAATACTTCTTGTGTTAGTGTAGGCCTCTGTTTAAAAGCAGAATCTGGGGATGGAGAGATTGCTTAGTGGTTAAGGCACTTGCTTCCAAAGCCTAATGGCCTGGGTTTGATTCCCTATTACCCATGTAAAGCCAGACACACAAAGTGGCTCACGTATCTGGAGTTTGTCTGCTGTGGCTACAGGCCCTGATTCCCTCTCTCTGCTTGTAAATAAATAAACAAATAAATATTTAAAAAATTTTAACATGAAAATGTACATGATCTAATTTCACACCAACAGTAAAACAGGCCATGTGGGGGAGGGGCATGGATTGCTTTGCTGAATAGTCAATAGTTTGAACTGCTGCTACTAGTTCTTCAGGTGACCAGTCTTACAGTGCTCTTCTGCTGCCCATTGGATGCTGTCTCCACTATTGTATCCAATCACATCACTCATAAAGGCATCAAATTCCTTCTATTCCTTGGACATGTGTGCTACCACTCAATTTCAACAGTAACTTCTTTTGAGCCTGGAAGGATGAGCCTTACTCATAGAAGTCTTGTTGGCAGGCTACATCCTTGTTACTGCCCAGCCCACTGCTCCTTGAAGTGTATTCAATAAGCTAGCTTTCTTTTCTCTTTCTCTTTTTTTTTCCCGAGGTAGGGTCTTACTCTAGCCCAGGCTGACCTGGAATTCATTCTGTAATTTTATGGTGGCCTGGAACTCCTGGCTATCTTCCTACCTCTGCATCCCCAGTGCTGGGATTAAAGGTGTGTGCCACTACATCCAGCTAAGACATCTTCCTTTAAATATATATGTGTGTGTATATATATATCTTGCCTTAATAAAGGCAGACAGACTCCAAGAAAGCACACTAACCAATGAATGTAAAACACTGGCTGAGTACAGTGCCAGAAGGAGTTAAGTTTGGGATCTAGGAATATTCTGAAAACTACAAAGACTTTACCCCCAATCCAAGAACCACAATGTTACCTATAAGACAGATACTGGCTTATAGTACAAGAGGCCGTATCATTTCCTCTTTAAAAAAATAAAACAAAAACAAAAATTAAAAACTTACTTTGGTTGTATACCATCAAATATTTCTTGTAGGGCTAGTGCCCCATACTTTATGCAATACAAATTAATAAACACCAAGAAGCCTGTAGAGAGAAGATGAACAGTATCATTCAGAAGGAATGTGAAATTAATGCACTGCATCTGACGCTGTCAGTGATAACCCACAACAGCACTGCCTTCTGGGGCACGGGACACAGATGCTGCCTTTATGTGTGTAAGCGCTGAGTCGGATTTTACTTTTCCACTCAAGGTATTTTAATATCTAAACTTATACAAAAACTTTGGAACAATAATCTTGAAATCAATTTAGTGTTTAGAGAACATAAGTGTCTTTAGGAATTTCACATGTAACATTTATAGTAGGGATAAAAAGTTCACCTGCTGGTCTAAGGGTTTACATGTAACATTTACAATAGGGATAAAAATTTCAACAGTTACCATATGGTCTAAAGGTTTTGGCCACATCCCTTCTATTTCTATAAAATACTCAAATAAGTGACTTACTCTTGATGAACTTTGTGGTTTTGGAATTCTGAAGTCTCTGGAACAGTAGGATGAAGATCTGTTTCCTGTATTGGTCAACTGATTCACTAAGGAATTGGACAAAAGCGACAACACAAATTCAGCACTTTTGTAAGCATCTAACAAAATTCCTGCTTTAAGGCACAAAAGGTCAGAGTCAGACTCACAGGGGCATGTGCTCTATTATACTGTTGAGAAGATAAAAGCCTTGGTGATCATTTGCTTTGGATGCAATCAGCTTCTGGAAAACGCCCAGTAACCCAGGCTGCAACAAATCAGATCAAACAGCAAATGGTTAGAGAAGGCAGGGGTTAACTCTTCTGATAGCTGTACAACCTAGATAGCCTTTTCACTTTGTACATATTTCTGCAATGGGGGCAGGGTAGAAATCTTACCACAGTAAGTCATTATAAATTAAATCCTTGAAATTAACCTGTTTGGATTTCATTTTCCAACATGAATAGAAATAACCACCAAAGGATAGCCAATTCTAACTAAACACATATTATTAGTTCCTACAAATTACTATGCATTGTATTACTAAATTTATCTTTTTTTGTTGTTGCTGTTGTTTTTGTTTTTTCAAGGTAGGGTCTCACTCTAGCCCAGGCTGACCTGGAATTCACTATGGAGTCTCAGGGTGGCCTCGAACTCACTGCAAACCTCCTACCTCTCTGCCTCCCGAGTGCTGGAATTAAAGGCATGTGCCACCACGACCAGCACTAAATTTATCTTAAAGCATAACTTGGTCAGGTGTCGGTGACACACACCTTTAACCTACCAAAACCTGGGGGGTTAAAAAAGGGGGAGAAGCTGGAGAGACGGCTCAATAGTTAAGGTGCTTGCCTGCAAAGCCTTAATGAACCAGGTTCAATGCCCCAGTAACCACGTAAAGCCAGATGCACAAAGTGGCACATGCACTTGGTGTTCAAAAGCTGGGCACGGTGGTACACACTTTTAATCCCAGCACGTGAGAGGCAGAGGTAGGAGGACCACATGACTGTGAAGTCACCCTGAGACTACACAGTGAACTGGGGCTTGGGCTAGATAGAGTGAGACCCTACCTCAAAAAAACAAAAAGATGGGTGTGGTGGTGTACACTCAGGAGTCTGAGGTAGGATGGTCACTGTGAGTTCAAGGCCAGCTTGGGGCTTTAAAGTGAGTACTAGAGGTCAGCCTGGTTTAGAGCGAGACCCTGCCTTGAAAAAATTTAAAGCCTGGGCTGGAGAGATAGCTTAGTGGTTAAGCCCTTGCCTATGAAGCCTAAGGACCCCGGTTCGAGGCTCAATTCCCCAGGACCCACATTAGCCAGATGCACAAGGGGGCGCACACATCTGGAGTTCGTTTGCAGTGGCTGGAGGCCCTGGCCTGCCCATTCTCTCTCTCTCTCTGCCTTTCTCTCTCTCTGTCACTTTCAAATAAATAAATAAAAATAAACAAAAAAAATTAAAAAAACAAAAACAAAAACAAAAAAAACTTAAAAGCCTGCCACTTTTAGGTTGTCCACATTATCTTGGGAAATGAGTTACTTCAAAATAAACTTGACTTACAATTTTATCAGCTGCAGCACTTGCTATTGTGTTTGAACCTCGCTCTAAAAATGCTTGCAGAAGCCTCACTAGAGCAGGAATGTTTCCCGTCCTTTCCCAAAGTACGGGCTGGAGGAGGTGAGGAAATAAGGCCATGTACGAAGACGGGATGTCATTTTTGTGTGTTTCCAGAAGCAAGGACATCACTTGAAAGACGTATGGGATGAATTCTGTTGATAACAAAAAATGAGCTGAGTGTTACAAAAGGCCTGTTTACTGGGCTGCCTTTCACAACCACATGGACAAGATAAACAACTCCTAGGGCTTACCTTGCACATCATTTTGCAAGATTTCAGTAAATACTAGAAACAAAGCCTCCTCAAAGTTGACCACAGCAGCAGGGTTAGCTTTGCAGGTTATCCTTATGGACAAGCATATTGCTTCAAACATGTAGTGATTAAAATGAGGTTTGCTTGGGTTCTGAAATCATATTAAAATAAAAACCTATTAATAATCCAAGTGACTATATTAAGTATCATATAAAACAAAACACACCTAACCCTTCTAACCACATTTAAAATAGATGTCATCTCTCTTTTTTTAATGAGCTTAAAGGATTGGGGAGATAGCCCAGTAGCTAATGATGCTTGCTTGAGTTAATTTATAATGGCTAGAGGCCCTGGCGTGCCCTTCTCTCTCAAATAAAAATCATAGAATCTGGTGCATTCATGTGTACTCTCTCTGCTCACAAATTAATTATTTTTTTGTTTGTTTGTTTCAAGAAGGGAAAAATGGTCCTGGAGTAGAGGGCTTAGATAAAACCCAGGACTTCTACTTAAGCAATGAAATCCCATTTCCTTCAAGCAAGATCTCCTGAAAGCCAACATACAAAGCTGGTTGGAGCACAGGATAAGCATGCTGGGGGAGGAAGGAAAAAACAAGACCATGCTTTTCCTCTGCTTCTAATTCCTCACTGAAGTCTAAAGCAGGCTTGTAACAGAGCTCAGGTGGCAACAATTACTTGTTTTCTTAGTCTCTCCAATACTTCTTTTTAAAAATTATTTATTTATTTATTGATTTGAGAGCGACAGACACAGAGAGAAAGACAGATAGAGGGAGAGAGGGAGAGAGAGAGAATGGGCGCGCCAGGGCTTCCAGCCTCTGCGAACGAACTCCAGACGCGTGCGCCCCCTTGTGCATATGGCTAACGTGGGACCTGGGGAACTGAGCCTTGAACTGGGGTCCTTAGGCTTCACAGGCAAGCGCTTAACCGCTAAGCCATCTCTCCAGCCCTCCAATACTTCTTAGGAATCTATCTAATTTATAAAGAACTAAAAACATGTGGCTCTGAAGTAATTGTCAGCCTTAAAAATATTTTATTTTTGAATATTTAAAAAAATATTTTATTTATTTATAAGCAGAAAAAAATAGAAGAGACACGGAGAGAATGGACATGACAGGACCTCAAGCTGCTGCAAATGAACTCCAAATGCATGTGCCACTTTGTGCATCTAGCTTTATGTGGGTACTTGGGAATCATACCCGGGTTGTTAGGCTTTGGAGGCAAGTGCCTTAATTGCTGAGCCATCTCCCAACCCTATTTTTAGATTTCATTATTTATTAAATGTCTTATCAGGTAAAGCACACCTAACCCCTCTAACTACATTTAAAATAGATCATCTATTCTTTTTAAAATGAGCATTAAGGGGCCAGGGAGGCGGCTTAGCAGTTAAAGGTGCTTGCCTGCAAAGCCTGTTGGCTTGGGTTCAATTCCCCATTTACCTACATAAAGCCATCAATCACAGCAGCGAGAGACCCTGGTGTGTGTGTGTGCACACAAATAAATAATCCAGGTGTGGTGGTGCACACCTTTAATCCTGGCACTTGGAAGGGAGAGGCAGGAGGATCGATGTGTGTTTTAGGCCAGCCTGGGACTACACAGTGAGGTCCATGTTAAACTGGGTAAGACCCTACCTCCATCAATCAATCAAGATGGCACATGCATCTGGAGTTCATTTGTAGTGCCTTGAAGCCTTGGTGTGCCTGCTCTCTCTCAAATAAGTAAATATTTTTAAAAAATTAAACAAATAAGTAAATAATATTAGGTAGGTCAGAGTAAGGAAGAAGAGATACAGGAGTTTGTTATATTGCTCTAGCCCAAGCTGACCTGGAATTCACTATGTAGTCTCAGAATGGCCTTGAACTCACGGCGATCCTCCTAACTCTGCCTCCAGAGTACTTTCTCACTTTTTTATTTATTTATTTATTTCAGAGAGAGGAGAGAGAAAAAAGCAGATAGAGAATGAGTGCTCAGGGCCACCAAACACTGCAAATGAACTCCAGATGCAGCACCACCTTGAGCATCTGGCTGACGTGGGTCCTGGGGAGTCGAAGTGAAGTCCTTTGGCTTTTCAGGCAAGCTCCTTAACCACTAAGCCATCTTTCTAGCCCTTTGAATACATTTTTTTTTTTGTTCTCATTACAAAATTTAACGTATTCTTTTTAAAAAAAATGTTTGTAGCGGCTGGAAGACTTGGCATGCCCATTCTCTCTTTCTCTCAAATAAATAAATAAGAATATATATATAAAAAAAAGTATTCAAGGGGCTAGGGAATATAGGTGAATTGGTAGGGTGCATGCCAGTAATCCTAGCACTAGAGTTGGGGGATAAGAAGTTCAAGATCATCACTGGCTGTGTACGAAGTCTAAGGCCAGCCTGGGATATGTGGTACCCTATCTCCAAAACCAAAACAGAAATATACTTAAAGATGAGCCTATACTTAAAAAGGCGACAGCTGTTGCATCTCCAGCCTAATGAGCATCCCCAGACTTCCAGAAACCCCGGGAAACTGCAGTTAGAAGAATGCATCCAGCCAGCACCTTGCCTCATACCAAAGGGCTCTAGGTCCAAACTGTAGAGCAAGTTAAAAAGCAAGCTCATTTTTGAGAACAGCCTGTTACCTTACTAACAGCTAACAGCTTCTGTGTTAGCTGAGTGATGAGAGTAGGAATATAGGGAATTATGGCATCTTGTAGGAGAGAGAAACTTCGCATGATAGCTGTAAAATATAAAAAGAACACAGTTTAGTTAATCTTTAGAAAGAAACAGTTGATGGGAAAGCCACTAATTCATCAAATAAAACAAATGTCCCCTAGGAACCTTTCTGCATTAGAAAAAAAAATCTGCTTTTGCTGGGTGTGATGGCACATGCCTTTAATCCCAGCACTGGGGAGGCAGACGTGGGAGAATCGCTGAGTTTGAGGCCACCCTGTGACTACATAGTAAGTTCCATGTCAGCCTGGGCTCCAGTGAAATACTACTTCAAAACAAAATGAGCAAAAAAAATAAATAAATAAATAAAAAAAAATTTTTTTTCTTCTTCCTTTTAAAATCAGGACAGGGGACGGTGACAAATTTATCTGGGGACTATTGAGTGCTTATTGAAGACCCAAGTCTTAAAGATGATGAAAGAGCCAGATAGAGGAGAAAGGGTAGGGTGTGGGGGCAAGGGCAGACCAGCCGACATAAACATTGTCTGTCTAGGCCTTTTCTGTAGAAATCACTCGCAGAAAACAGCTGCACACTAACAGAACCTGATCTTGGGCTGAAAGAAGCTACTTATTTCCCTCTGACAGTGAAGAGCCTAAGAAAAAACTAGAGTGCTTACTGCAAATACTGCTTTATTAACAGGAGATTAAAACATCTGGCACGGAACAGGCATCTATAAGCTGACTATTCTCTCTGCACAAATTTGTTCCTAGAGTAAATAGTGACCACTACAGCAATCAAATGTCAGGCCCAGGGACAGAGAGCTCCTTTTAAACCCCAGCACTACTGTTTCCACCCCATATCAGCTTTGAAGAGAATACTGGAGAAAGCTTTCTGACCTGGGCTAACGAGGTTAGAGGATGGGTTAGTGCCCATCCTTTGGGCTAGTGATGAACCATTTCCCACATACAATGGTATTTATGAAGGCTGTACATTGCTTTCTTTTGTGCGCCCTAGGAACACAGGAATGAAAACCACAGACCAGTAGTCCGCTGCCCTCATGGTACTAAAAAGCCACACAAACACACCTGCATAGAAACACGTATATAGCCACTTAGTTCTGAACTCAGGTGGAAGGATCAGGGCCAGTTTCTTTCTTTCTTTTTTAAATATTTATTTATTTGACAGAGAAAGAAGGACAGAGAGAGAATGGGTGCACCAGGGCCTCCAGCCACTGCAAACGAGCTCCAGACGCATGTGCCCCCTTGTGTATCTGGCTAACATGAGTCCTGGAGAATCGAACCTGGGTCCTTTGGTTTCCAGGCAAACGCTTTAACCGCTAAGCCATCCCTCCAGCCCCAAAGGGCCAGGTTCTTTAGAAAGTTATTTCCTATGACCCAGACAGCATGCTAGACTTTTGAGCTGTGACAGTGAAAAAGATTGTTCCTTAAGTCAGAAATGGCACCAGGACACTCTCCTAAGGACAGTCCATAGCAGACAGGCCTGTGTCCCTGGCAGCAGATAAAGCAGGACTCTTGCTGACAGAGTCTGTCCTGTTGTATCCATGCTTCACCAAGCCCAGCAGAGCACAGTCAACAGCAGATGTTGTATTATCTGATCTTTGCTCTTCAAAATTAAACTGAGGAAGGAAAATACAATTGCCATTGTTTTCTATAACAAGGAGAAGCACATCAAGCTGAGGCTAAATATTCTAAAGTTTTTAGTGCAAAGACAATTTTCACTTGAAAAAATCCTCTCTGTTGTTTTGGAAAACAGTACCTGGTTTTTGTGCACTCTGCACCCTGTAGGAGTGCTTACCCTTATAACCTGAGGTTAGATACTTAGTTATGGTCTGTACACCAGGGAAACGGCCTACCTTTCATAATATATTCATTTTCTGAAGAGCCAGGAAGTGTGAGAGCTTTGAAAAGGTTTGTTAGCAGAATCTCAACAAACGGTGCGATTTCTGCAGCTGTAAAACTATAGATGAAAAAACAGCTTTCAGTCACTACCAACTCTTGAGCTTGTCACTGTGGAACACCCTGGGCAATCACTATATCACACTTCTTGGCAAACAAGGAGCCATCTTCAACCCCTGACAGCTGGTTGACAGCTTAGGAAAATCGCTCTTTATATGTGCTCAGGGTGAGTTCCTAAGTAGGCACAATGGGACCACATACAACCATCAATCAAAACACAAAAAGCAACATCATCTCCTTGGCTCCTGTTTAAGCCCACAGAGAACAACTTCCAGAACCTTGGGCTTCAGCCATCTGCTTTGCTGAAGTGTAGCACAGAACCTAAGGCTACAATTCTAGGCCTGGCTAGACTCACCTTATAAGACGTCCTTTCAAATGGCCACTGAGAGTATCTGTGCTTCAAGAGCTTGGTGAAGAAAAGAATCTAGAACAGTTTTCCTTCTCTTACCCAGAGCTCAGTTTCAAGAAATAACACTGTGAAGAACAGATGGCCTGAAAGACATGCAGACCACCCACTCCTCTCCATTTTCTCTCTGTATTAAGCCAGCAGAGCTGAATAATTCTCTGTCAGTTGTGTCATATCTCAGAGCCTTGAGACCAAGAACAGCCACGTAGCAGTCACTCACATAACACTGCAGAGAATACGGGTACTGGCCAGCACTCTTTTTATCTCATGGACACTGAATAATGTTGCCCTCTCTGCTGTGGCTGTCACAAGACTTCAAATAAAATTAGGTGTTTCTTTACTGTACAAAATCCTTACACACAGTTTGTTCACAGATCTTACTGTAGGTAAAATACTCCTTTGCTTGAATTTATTTAATTTGCTGTCAGAATATCAATTTTATTAAGTTGTCTTGACTTCTCTTGAAATGAGAGAAGGTAAATCAATAAAAATTACACATCTGTTTCTCTCTTTCTTTGGGATAAGCTTATTAGGCCTAATGTTGCAATAACATCAGAGAGCAGCACAGGATGATTTTTCCTGACTCCCACATTTGTTTTTCTAATTTCTGAAATCATGAACACATCCAGAGACACCTCAGACCAGTACAATATAGCCCCTACCTCAGTAAAGAAACTGCTTAAGAAAGAAATACTTACAGAGTGGCATTGTTAGGTCCTCTCATAGTAAACAGCCTCTCAAGAGCATGTGCTGCGTATGTATGGACAACAATACTTTCAGCTTGAAGGTGATGAATCAAGAGAGGAATAGAGACTAAAAGATGCTCTTTTGGAACCTGAAAAATAAAGAAATCCAAATTCTTAATCCAATGATGTTACCTTTAAAAATATATGTATTTATTTATTTTTTGAGAGCAAGTGAGAAAGAAGTAGAGAGAATGGGCCCATTAGGGCCTCTAGCCACTGCAAACAAGCTCCAGATGCATGTGCCACCTTGTACATCTGGCATACGTGGGTCCTGGGGAATCAAACCTGGGTCCTTAGGCTTCGCAAGCAAGTGACTTAACCTTTAAGCCATCTCTCTCCAGACCTAAATGATGTAACCTTTAAGCCATCTCTCTCCAGACCTAAATGTTGTTACCTTTGAGTAAAAAGAAATTGAAGAAAAAGGCTTACTGATTTTAAAGTTTGTTTTGTTAGCTGTTAATAGAGACAATACTGTTCAAATTTCATGTAAAAGCTTGATTCCCACTGACTTTTTCTAGTCGGTTTTTCAAAACACTATAATGATCAGGGCAAAAAATAGCTGCTCCCTTCCCTAATGTGCTAATGACAGTTAAAGGTTGCTTGGGGGTGGAGAATCTTCTATGGCACAGCCACTAGTAGAAGGAGTCCAGTGTGATTGTGGGAGACACAGAAGTGAAAGTCAGATGCAAATGATAAAGATACAACATATATATAATGTCTAGAAGCCAATCAAGAAATCTCACTGATAGGCTGGGTATGGTGGTGCATGCCTTTAATCCCAGCACTTGGGAGGCAGAGGTAGGAAGATTGCTGTCAATTCGAGGCCACCTTGAGACTGAGACCACATAGTAAATTTCAGGTCAGCCTGGACTAGAGACCCTACCTTGAAAAATCCAACAAAACAAAACAAATCTTAGTTATATGTGACTACACCATGAAACATTCCCGAACAGCAGACAGACTTCATCAATTCTGGGCTGGATAGATGGCTCAGCAGTTAAGGTGCTTGTTGGCAAAGCCTAATCCTAATTATCTAGGCACAGTTCCGCAGTAGCCATGTAAAGCCAGATGCACAATGTGGAGTATGCATCTGGAGTTTGTTTGCAATAGTTGGAGGCCCTGGTGCTCTTATTTTCTTTCCTTATCTCTCTTTTCTGTCCCCCTTTGCTTAAAAAAAAATAAACATATTTAAAAAGAAAAAATAAAGTTCAGCTGGGCGTGGCAGTGCACGCCTTTAATCCCAGTGCTCAGGAGGCAGAGGTGGAGAATCACCGTGAGACTACACAATGAATTTCAGGTTAGCCTGCACTAGAGAGAAAGCCTAAGAACCCAGGCTTAATACCCCAGAACCCACATAAGCCAAATGTACCTGGTGGTACATGCATCTGGAGTTCATTTGCAGTGGCTAGAGGTTCTGGTACACCAATTCCTATTCTCTCTCTCAAGCAAATGAATAAAAGTAAAATATTAAAAACAACAAACTCAAAAACCACCAGAACCAAAAGAATCAACTATCCGACCAACAAAAAATTATATAAGATTGTTATAATCTTCAACTGAAGTGGAAAGCTTCCTTCTAAATCTGTTTTCTAACCCTCCCCTAGGAAAGCCCCTAAACCAATGACAAACCAATAATAACATCTCTACACAGATGATGGGGTTTTGTTGTCATTTTCTTCGAGGTAGAGTCTTGCTCTAACTCAGGATGACCTCAAATTCACTCTATAGTTCCAGGCTGGCCTCAAACTCACAGCAATCCTCCTTCTGTCTGCTTCACAAGTGCTGGGATTAAAAGTGTGAGCCACTAGGCCTAGCTGCTTTTTTCTTTTTTTTTTTTGGCCATAGAATCTCTCAATGTAGTACTGGTTGGCCTGGAACTTACAATAGCCTTTTTCTCTCTTGCCTTCCAGACTTCAGAGTCCTGAGACTACAGAGAATGTGCCATTACAATGTTTTTTTTTTTTTGTTTGTTTGTTTTTTTAGCTCAGCCTGACCTGGAATTCACTATGTAGTCTCAGGGTGGCCTCAAACTCATGGTAATCCTACTACCTCTGCTTCCTGAGTGCTGGAACTAAAGGCGTGCACCACCATACCCGGCTTACAAGGTGGTCTTTAAGTAAAATTCCCAGCTTTAGGCTGGGGATGGCGGCACACGCCTTTAATCCCAGAACTTGGGAGGCAGTGGTAGGAGGATCAACTGTGAGTTCAAGGGTACCCTGGGACTACATAGTGAATGTCACCCTGGGCTAGAGTGAGACCCTACCTTAAAAAATAAAAACAAATCAAAACAAAAAACCCAGCTTTAAAAAGTGGGGAATTTAGGTCTGGACAGGAAATATACTCAGTAAGTCTGGCCCATTTTGTCATTTCAGAAAAGGGACATTAGCAAAGGCCACAGAGCTCATGTCAAGAAAATACAGAAGCCAACACAAGAGTAACCCAAGGGCCAGAGACGGGCAACTAGAACATTCCCAGTCTGCATTCCCTTTCTCAGAAATGCTTATGTACTGCAATCCATTACTCTGAAAATAGAGGGAGGAGAAACTGATGAGAGAAAAAGAACCACTATCTGGAGTTTTGGTGCAGACTGGTAATTATATTGCCCGTGGATGAGAAAAGTGGTGGTGGCGAAACAGAATATAATAGTAGTTACTGAGGTTACTAAAAAGGTCAATTTTAGCCGGGCATGGTGGCGCATGCCTTTAATCCTAGCACTGGGAGGCAGAAGCAGGAGGACTGCCACCCTGAGACTACACAGTGAATTCCACGTCAGTCTGGGCTAAAGTGAGACCCTATCTTGAAAAACAAACAAAGGCCAATTTTGTGTTATGCAAAGAAAATCACAGCTTATTAAAATGCTATTAAAACTGTTGATGGAGCCAGGTGTGGTGGCGCCCGCCTTTACTCCCAATACTTGGGAGGCAGAGGTAGGAGGATTGTCATGAGTTTAAGCCAACCCAAGACTACATAGAAAATTCCAGGTCAGCCTGGGCAAGAGTAAGAACCTCCTTTGAAAAAACAAAAAATTGCCTGGGCTGGATAGATTGAAACCCTCCCCCCAACAAACAAAAAATGCACTAATAAACTATTGACCGAATGTTGTACTTTTTTTTTGTGTGTGTGTGTGTGTGGGGGGGGTGCTTCAAGGTAGGGTCTTGTTCTAGCCCAGGCTGGATTTGAACCCATTGTGATCCTGTACCTTAGCCTCCTGAATACTGAGATTAAAGGCGTGTGTCATGACGCTTGGCCAGAAAGTTGTTCTTTAAGAATCCACTAACACCTGACATTACAAAAAGTAGAGAGCTGTCACTGTGAGTTGTGAAGTAAAGGGGGAAGTACAGGTCCCCCAAGAATCTAAACCTAATCAAGTAACCAGCTTTATCAAGACAAATACATAATACACTACCATAAGGAGCCAAAAGGAAAATGTGAGAAACTTTCCAATATAAATGACTATGGACCCAGATTTTGATTCCAATATCTATGCAAGCCAGATGCACAACGTGGCACATGAATCTGGAGTTTGTTGCAGTGGCTGGAGGCCCTGGTGTACTCACTCTATCTGCCTGTCTTTCTCCCTTCTCTTGGGGGGGGGGGAATAAATATATATATATATATATATATCTCCCCTCCACCTCCAAGAAACTTCAGAGGCTGTGGAGATAGCTCAGCAATTGAAGGTGTTTGTTTGCAAGGGCTGCTGGCCCAGGTTCAATTCTTCAGCCACACACATAAAGCCAGAAGCAAAAATTGATGCAAGTGTCTGGTGCATGTTTGCATGTGACCCTAGTGAACACTAATCAGATGCAAATCAATAAAATATTAAAAGAACGAAAGAAACCCCAGACTTTATTATCAACTGTAAACAACACGTATACTATTTGGGTCCAAACTTGAAGGAAACAAGATGCTGGGCTGGGGGGTATAGATCAACACCACAGCACTCACTGGCTTGGAACGTGTGAGGCCATGTTTAATTCCTACCAGTAAAAGAGACCTAAGGAAGATTCAGCAACATCTCAAACTGTAAGCTATTAAAAGAGCTTTTCTGGTTAACTTTTGTTAGATATGGATGTCAAATACTGAGTGCAATGTAGATTAGAGAAGCTGGTATATAAGAGAACTCTTAAACTGCATATAACAAATTAAAAGCTACTTACTTGATTCCTAAAAATCATAATATATTTGATACCATCAGCTTTAAGCACAGGAAATTCATTCACTATTAAAAAAAAACACAAACACAATTATTTGAGTGGTAAGGCTTGTCCCAATGACATTTACTAGCTTAAAAAAATGCCAAATAGGAGAAAGCTCAGCAGTTAAGACACTTGGCTTATAAAACCTAATAGCCTGTGTTTGATACCCAATACCCAAAGAACATTAGATGCACCTAAGTGGCCCTGGCATGACCATTCTCTCCCTCTCAATCTCCAATAAAGAAATGGCAAATGTGGGGCTAGGAAGATGGCTCAATGGATAAAGCACTTGCTATGCAAGTGTGAGGACACTGGTTTGGATCCCCAATTGATAGTGTGGGTGCTTGTAATCCCAGCGCTCTTAGGCAGAGACAGGTGACTGACTCCTTGAGAGCTTGCACGTCAGCCAGCCTGGCAAATAGCAGTGAACAAGACCCTCCCTCAAGGTGAAAGACAAGGCCGAACACCTGAGCTTCCCCCACACAGGCAAATAACCCCCCCCCAACTACAAGTTACAGAAACAAAACCCCTCACCATTCGTTGATTTTAAATCAGGGAGTATGTGAGTCACAAAGAACTCAGTCAGGTTCACAAGTTCATTGGCTTGAGTAATTCCATGCTGAAAAACAAAGAATATAGTAAAACAACACACAATACCTACATGTTTAACATCAGAAACTTCAACAATTTAGAAAAGCATGTTGGTTGGAAATATGTCAGCTTGGGCTAGACTGAGACCCTACCTCAACAACAAAAAACTACTGAACACATCAAAACAAAAACTGCTGGCCAGGCGTGTGGTGCACGCTTTTAATCCCAGCACTCGAGAGGCAGAGGTAGGAGGAACAGTGTGAGTTTGAGGCCACCTGAGACTACATAGAGAATTCCAGGTCAGCCTGAGCTAGAGTGAGACCCTACCTCAGGAAACCAAACCAAACCAAATTAAAAATATATATATAATACACACAGACTGTTCATATGCAAAGTACAACTACCTTAATAGGTATTAAATGAACTTTTTAAAAATCAAAGAATCAGTTATATTAATCCTATTAAACCTTTTTTTCCTATTTTTATTTGAGAAAGTCGGGGGGTGGGGGGGGAGAGAAAGAACAGGTGCATCAGGGCCTCCAGTGCTGCAAACTTCAGATGCATGCATCACTTTGTGCAATCTGGCTTATATGTGGGTCCTGGGGAATTGAACCTGGGTCCTCTGACTTTGCAGGCAAACATTTAACCATTAAGCCATCACTCCAATTCCCTATTTTGTTTTTTTCAAGGTAGGGTCTCACTGTAGCCCAGCCCTGGCCTTGAACTCAGAGCAATCCTATCTCTGCCTTCTGAGTGCTAGGATTAAAGGTGTGAGCCACTTCCCCAGCTAAATTAATATTTTATATATAGCTAAGGTAAAAGTGTAGCACCTATGAGTAAATTTAAGTGATTAATTTGTCTACAGAAGGCTTCCAACTAGAAGGAGGTCATTACTGGTGGGTAGATAAAATGCACTGAAGATTTACCTTTTGTGTTTGGGCTTTTGATGCCAAAGATGTCACTAGATAAATGGCTGCATCCTTGTGTTTCCAGTTGACAGATGGATTTTTTGCATACTCCTGGAGCATGGAATTAACATAACCAGAGAAGATTCCTGTCACGGGTCCTTCAAAAAACTTGCATAATCCTCGAACAAGATCACAAGCAGCCCTACGTCTAGTATCAATATCTATAAAAGCAAAAGAAAATATATCTTGGAAGAAGCAACCACAAACCAAATTATAAACCAATCCAGTCTATAGAAAAAGAACTTGTAAGCAACAAATGAAAAATCACGCTTTCCTTGTAAGAAACACGAAATGAGAACAAAACTGAAGAGGTCATACAACCATCACAAATATTACTTAAAAGAATATTAAGATTTTTTTTCAGTCTGTGATTAAAAGAGATGTACAAGTTAATGAAAGCCAGATGAGAACATACTCATCATTTAGGAGAAAGAGAATGCCCTCAAAACAGACATGTAAGACTGAGCTAAAGATTACATGCATACCAGAGCCTTCCAGATCTCTGCGTATGTACTCCTCAGAATTGTCCTCAAAGGCCTCTTCATCTGCCGCTGTGAGAAAACAAGTCATATATATAGAGAACTGCCTTTGTTCTATACATAAGCATTCCATCTTACTACTGGTTCACATCCTCTAAACTACCACCCAGATCAGGCAGATCCCTCAGTTATAACATGACTGTAAGTACAGTTTCTTTAGAACACACTTTCACTTTCAAATGTTAAAAGTGAATGTTGGGCATGATGGTACACATCTTTAATCCTAGCACTTGGGAAGCAGAGGTAGGAGCATCGATGTGACTTTGAGGCCACCCTGAGACTACATAGTGAATTCCAGGTAAGCCTGAGCTAGAGTGAGACCCTACCTTGGGGGGGGGGGGGAGTGAAAGTTAAGGGCTAGAGAGGTGGCTTAGCTGTTAAGGTGCTTGTCTGCAAAGCCAAAGGATCCTGGTTCGATTCTCCAGGATCCATGTAAGCCAGATGTACAAGGTGATGCATGCATCTGGAGCTCGTTTGCAGTGGCTACAGGCCCTAGTACGCCCATTCTCTTTCACTCTCTACCACTTTATCACTCACATAAATAAATAAAATATACTTTAAAAAAAGAATGTTATGGTCAATCTAGGGACACTTTCTTTTTGTTTTTGGTTTTCCGAGGTAGAGTCTCACTATATCCCAGGCTGACCTAGAATTCACTCTATAGTCTCAGGGTGGACTCGAACTCACAGCAATCCTCCTACCTCTGCCTCCCAAGTGCTGGGACTAAAGGCGTGCGCTACCACGCCCGGCCTTAGGGACACTTTCTATTTTACCAGATGAGGGCATTCAAAAACAAAACAAAAACAAGTACAAGGGCTGGGGGGATGGCTTAGTGGTTAAAGATGCTTGCTTGCAAAGCCTTCTGGCCCAGGTTTGATTCCCCAGTACCCACATACATCCAGACCCACAAAGTGGTGCATGTGTCTGGAGTTTGTTGGCAGTGGCAAAAGGTCCTGGTACATCTGTTCTCTCCTCCCCTCAAATATAAAGATATTAAAAACAGTGATGGGGGCTGGAGAGATGGCTTAGCAGTTAAGCACTTGCTTGCACAGCCTAAGGATCCTGGTTTGAGACTCACTTCCCCAGGACCCACGTGAGCCAGATGCACAAGGTGGCGCATGCATTTGGAGTTTGTTTGCAGTGGCTGTAGGCCCTGGTGCGCCCACTCTCTTTCTGTCACTCTCAAATAAATAAATCTTAAAACAAACAAACACACACAGTGGTGCATGCCTTTAATCCTAGCACTTGGAGGCAGAGGCAGGTGGATCGCCATGAATTTGAGGCCACCCTAAGAATGCATAGTGAATTCCAGGTCAGACTGAGCTAGAGTGAGACCCTACCTTGGTAAACAAACAAAAAAAGAGAGCCAGGCATGGTGGTTTGGTGGTACACGCCTTTAATCCCAGCATTTGGGAGGCAGAGGTAGGATTGCTCTGAGTTTGAGGCCACCATGAGACTACATAATAAATTCCAGGTCAGCCTAGGCTACAGCAAGACTCCACCTCGAAAAACAAAACAAGCAAACAAGCAAAAAAAATCCCAAAAAACAACAAAAAGAGGGGGAGCTGGAGACATGCTTAGAAGTGAAGGCAGTTGTCTATAAAGCCTAAGGAACCAAGGTTTGCTTCTCCAGTACCCATGTAGGCCAGATGCACAATGATGTATGCACAATGCATGCATGTGGAGTTTGTTTGCAATGGCTGGAGGGCCTAGCATGGCCAGCCACTCTCTATACCTATCTACTTCTTTCTCTCTCGAATAAGTAAATAAAATATTTATTAAAAAATTGTAAACAAAGCCAGGTGTGGTAGCACACACCTTTAATCCCAGCACTTGGGAGGCAGATGTAGGAGGATCACAGAGTTCAAAGCTACCCTAAGACTACATGGTAAATTCCAGGTCAGTCTGAGCTAGACTGAAACCCTAACTCAAAAAACCAATAAATAAATAAAAACAATGACAAGCAGGGAAGATGTTTTCAGAATAAAGATCTTGTCCTTTAAATGTAATTTAAAAAAACACAAAGGAAATGAAAACCTTACATTTCACTGTGTTCAGTTTCCTGTGTTCCAGCTGAGTGCTGGAAAACCACTGATCTAATCATTACTGTGCTATGAAACATGATCCCTTCCCCCTTCACTCCTTGCTCTTCATAACAAGGAGAGGTAGATACAAACCCAATCTCATTAAGCTAGGCTGACTTTCCACTGTGTATATATGATAACAGTTGCCAATCACTTCTACTCAACTACTTACTTAAGTGGCTATGTGTGTTGGTGAAGCAACAATCATACAAAATACTAAAGAGAAATTTCACTCATTTGAGATCCTGCATATTTCCCAACTAATTCATTATGTAACAAAGGCTGGCCGTGAACTCCTGTTTCTTGAGTCTCCACCTCCCAAATGCTGAGATGCTAGGTCCCACCATTCCCAGAGTCCCAGTTATCACTTTTAAAAACTAAGCTTTTGCTCCCCTGAAAAAGCTTTCCACTTTGCATAATTACCTCTAAATTCCATGTTAGGCACAATAACTTTTTCACAAATGCTTGTCAGCGTGTTCTGGTCCTCAAAAAGATTCTTATAATGTGGTCTCTCACAAACTGAAGCCAGAAATTGAATTGCGTTACTTACCAACTGAAATAAAACACACAGAAGTATTTTAAAAGCAAACAGTCTATTTCTTGTGTAATAGGAAAGGAGTACCTTCTGTCTCCACCATCATCTTACCAAATCATATTTAACCTCTTGACCTGTTGTAACCAGTAAGTTCCAGATGGCTGTGACAAAGCGAGGCAGGTACCTTTGAAACTCTTCATCATACTTCTGTGCATAGAGGGCTGCGTTATCACAGATCTGGGATTTTAAGAGTTCCAGTAAGCCGGCTTCCTCTTCATCCTCATAGAAAAAAAGGAAAAACTCAAAACATATACATGCAAGGCTACATTTCCTCATGAGACTTTTTAAACTTTAAATCTGAACCAATTATTGTAAACCCTACATCTTTACCACCATAATAAAGGCTTTCAAATGATTACATGAACAGTAACTCAAAACTTTTCTGAACAAGGGCCATCAGACTTTCAGGCTTTGCAAGCGAGCTGCTTTAACTGCTGAGCTCCCCCCCCTCCATTTTTTTGTTTTTTTGAGGTAGGGTTTTGATCTAGCTCAGGCTGTCCTAGAACTCACTATGTATCTCAGGGTGATCTTGAATTTGCCACAGTCCTAGTTCTGCCTTCTGGGTGCTGTGATTAAATGCTTGCGCCACCACACCCAACTTCCCATCCCTTTTATTGAGGCAGGGTCAAGGGTAACCTAGAAACTACTCTGTAGCCCAGGCTGGTCTTGGACACAGGGCAGTCCTCCCACCTCAGCCTCCTGAGTACTCCTTTGTTTGTATTGTTTTAAATTTTACTTATTTATTTATTTGACAGAAACAGGCAGAGAATGACTTTAAAAAAAAATTATTTAGCTGGGTGTAGTGGTGCACGCCTTTAATCCCAGCACTCAGAAAGCAGAGGTAGGATGATCGCTGGGAATTTGAGGCCATCCTGAGACCACATAGTGAATTCCAGGTCAGCCTGGGCTAGAGTGAGACCTACCTCAAAAACAAAAATGAACAAACAAAAAATTACTGGGCGAGAGGCAGAGGATGGGCACATCACAACCTCTAGCCACTGCAAATAAACTACAGATGTATGTGTCACCATGTATATCTGCCTTATGTGGGTACTGGGCAATTGAACCTGGCCTTTAAGCTTTGCAGGCAAGCACTTTAACCACTGAGCCGTCTCTCCAGACCTTTTATTTTTGTGCGTGTGTGTATTTTATAGACAGAGTCTAAATATGTAGCTCAGGCTGGTCTCCAAGTCCTCATCTTCCTCCCTCCACCTCCCAAGCACTAGAATTACAGGCCTGCACCATCCCACACATAGCTTCCCACAAATTCTCAAGTTGAATAAAGCCTTTTCCTTTGGTTGCTGAATCACAAAGTATTCCACCTCTCTTTCTTTCTCTACACACACACTCTCCTATGGAAGCTTGAACCCTAAAACCTGTCCTCAACTATTTTTTTTTTTTCATGGTAGGGTCTCTCAGTCTAGCTCCCGCTCACCTGGAATTCATTATGTAGTCTGAAGGTGGCCCCAAACTCACTGGCAATCCTCCTACCTCTGCCTCCCAAGTAATGGGACAAAAGGTATATGCCACCATGCTTGGCTTATCTCCAACTTTTTTGTTTGTTTTTTCCAAGGTAGGGTCTCACTCTAGCCCAGGCTGACCTGGAATTCACTATGGAGTCTAAGGGTGGCCTCAAACTCACAGCGATCCTCCTACCTCTGCCTCCCGAGTGCTGGGATGAAAGGCGTGAGCCACCACGCCTGGCTTGTCTGCAACTTTTTAAAAAATTTTTATTAGCATTTTCCATGATTATAAAAAAATATCCCATGGTAATTCCCGCCCCCCCACTTTCCCCTTTGAAATTCCATTCTCCATCATATTACCTCCCCATCTCAATCATTGTACTTACATATATACAATATCAACCTATTAAGTACCCGCCTCCCTTCCTTTCTCTTCCCTTTATGTCTCCTTTTTAACTTACTGGCCTCTGCTACTAAGTATTTTCATTCTTACGCAAAAGCCCAATCATCTGTAGCTAGGATCCACATATGAGAGAGAACATGTGGCGCTTGGCTTTCTGGGCCTGGGTTACCTCACTTAGTATAATAATTGTCTGCAACTTTTTAACATTATGTTACGTTATTATGTTATGAATTAACATGTCTGCTACACTATACCATACAATGCCTCATAACCATACCTAAACAAAAAAATGCTGCAAGAATCGCATGAATATTCTGGACATATAATATTAAATAACAGTCTGGATCACAGGTTAGCCACCTGCAATCTGCAGGCCAAATCTATCATGCTTCTATTTTTGTAATCATTTAATAAAACAGCCACAGGCAAGAGAGATGGTTCAGTGGTTAAAGGCGCTTACTTGCAAAGACTGATAGCCCAGGTCCAAGCCCCCAGTATCTATGTAAAAAGCTAGTTATGCCGGGCATGGTGGCGCACGCCTTTAATCCCAGCACTCGGGAGGCAGAGGTAGGAGGATCACCATGAGTTCGAGGCCACCCTGAGACTCCATAGTGAATTCCAGGTCAGCCTGGGCTAGAGTGAGACCCTACCTCGAAAAACAAAAAAAAAAAAAAAAAAAAGCTAGTTATACAAAGTGTTACAGAAGTGTGGAGTTTGTCTGCAATGCTAAGAGGCCCTGGCATGCCCATATTCACTGCTCTCAAATAAATAAATAAATATTAAAAGAACAACAACAAAAATGTGTCCATTCTTTGAAAGAAAAAACAACTTTGTATTTATTATTTGCAAGCAGAGAGAGAGAGAGAGAGAGAGAGAGAGAGAGAGAGAGAGAATGGGATGCACCAGGGTCTCCAGCTACAGCAAACCAACTCCAGATGCATGTGCCACTTTGAGTATCTGGGTATTGGGGAATGGAAACCCAGGTTGTTACCTTTGCAGGCAAGCATCTTAACCACTAAGCCATCTCTCCGGCCCCCATTCTTTTATAGAAAGGGGTAAAGAGGAGTGAGGGAAGGTTTTTTGTTTTGTTTGCTTTTCCAGGTAGGGTCTCACTCTATCCCAGGCTGACCTGGAATTCACTGTGTAGTTTCAGGATGACCTTGAGCTCACAGTGATCTTCCTACCCGTCTCCCGCGTGCTGGGATTAAAGGCGTGCACCAACATGCCTGGCTTTGGCTCATTATTTACCCAATTTGTAAGCAATATCTAACAGTTCTTCCATATTATAACTACTTAGTACTCAACAAAGACTCTATGGCTCCACAAAGTGGAAAATAATAATATCTGGCTTGTTACACAAAAAGTTTAGCTGGGTGTGGTGGCGCATGCCTTTAATCCCAGCACTCTGGAGGCAGAGGTAGGACGATTGCCATGAGTTTGAGGCCACCCTGAGACTACATAGTTAATTCCAGGTCAGCCTGAGCCCCTACCTTGAAAAACCAAAAAGTTTAACAACCCCAACCAAAATCACCACACTGGAACTAGAGATGGCTTAGTGGTCAAGGAACTTGCCTCCAAAGCCCAAGTACCCAGGTTCGATTCCCACATAAAGCCAGATGCACAAGGTGGCTCATGCATTTGGAGTTCATTTGCTGTGGCTAGAGGCCCTGGAATGCTCATTCTCTCTCCTCTTTCTCCATAAATAAATCAATAAACAAAACATATTTTTAAAAACCCACCACAATGAGGACCAAATTACTAGAGAATAGAAATACTCCCTGACAAGGTATAAAGGTAAGGTAATGGGTGTTGTGTAGTAAAATGATACACATGACCAATTGGGCAAACAGCTCCCTGCAAGAATCTAACACGGGACATTTCTATTAGAATCATGTGAAAATAAAAATTTTGTTTTCTGAAGTATTCCCCCTCAACACTAGTGAAATGAAATAAAATAAAATTTTTGTTTGTTTTTTCAAGACAGGGTCTCATTGTAGCCCAGGTTGACTGATCTTCAACTCAGGAGCATCTTCCTACCTAGGCCCTCCAAGTGCTGGGATGATAGGTATAAGCCACAACATCCAGCTCCAAATACATTTTTGGATGTGGTTTTGGACCCAGGACGTGTGAATGCTCTGCAATGTTTCCCACTAAGTTATACCTCCAGGCCCGAAACCAAGGTCAAGGAAGGATAAATACTAGGCAATGCTTTTAAATATTTACATCTGGGGCTGGGGAGATGGCTCAGTAGATGCCTGCCATGGTACTTGAGTACCTGAGTACAAATCCTTACATCCCAAACAGAAGCCAGAGGCTGCGGCATGAATGCTCCTGTATTCATGAACAAATGAGCGCGCGCGCGCGCGCGCGCGCACACACACACACACACACACACTCTCTCTCTCTCTCTCTCTCTCAATAAATGTTTACCTTCTTCCCCCCAAACCCCGTCTTTTTTTTTCTTCAACATAGATTTGCTCTAGCCCAGGCTGACCTGGAATTCACTCTGTAGTCCCAGGCTGGTCTTGAATTCACAGCTATACTCCTACCTATGCCTTACAAGTGCTGGGATTAAAGGCATATACCACCATGCCCGGCAAAAAATACTTAAAAACAAAAACAAACAAACAAAAAAAAAACTTACATCAGTTTGGAGAAGCTTGTTGTCCAATGTTAAGAGGGTATGAAAATTGTTCATCCAGGTTTCCATATTGTCTTCAAAAAATTCAGGAAGATCCTAAAGAATAATCTTACTTAAGACTTTCATTAAAACAAACAAATACATCATTTTAACAACCTTCCCACACATCAAAAATTTGGCACATGCCTTTAGGCTCAAATCCAGCCTTTTTAGTCTGAGATTACCTGTTGTTACAATTCCATAGTAGCTGAGTGATACAATCTGACTTCTGTCCTATTTCTCCTACGCCTTGACCACTACTTCCTGTCTAAACTAAACCCCTGCCCTGTTTTTTTGTGGTGGTTTTCTTTGAGGTAGTTTCAGTCCAGGTTGACGTGGAATTCACTATGCAGTCTCAAATTCATTGTGATCCTCCTACCTCTGCCTCTCAAGTACCGGTATTAAAGGCGTGTCTTATAAAAAACTGCTTTCTCTCTTTTCTTCTGTCTTTTTTCTTCTGAGATAGGGTTTTACTCTAGCTCAGGCTGACCTGGAATTTCCTATGTAGTCTCAGGGTGGCCTTGAACTCTTCGCCAACCTTCCTACCTTTGCCTCCCAAGTGCTGGGATTAAAGGCCTGCACCACCATGCCTGGCCTAAAACTGCTTTCATAATGAGAAACAAAAGGAACAGGACTGAGTCCTCCCGCCTGTTCCTCTGGCTGGAGCAATAACTCATCAAGAGTTTCACTTTCCCAACTTCTCTTAATTCAAAAGTACTATTCACTTAAATAAGGATTTTTTCAAACTGCTGTCCAGTTCAACAATAATGTGGGATCTATCATTTGGTTTAGCAGTAACAGTCTCCTACTACCATAAGAAAACATAACTTCCTTTTGGGAACTGTTCTCCCTACCACTGCCAATATAATCACGTTATGAGGATAAGTACAGGTACTGGCTACAAACAATGAAATCAATCTGCATAAATTATTACCCATTTCTGGGCCCTGAGCTTTGAATTGTAATGATTCTAAAACAGAAAGAATGACTAGAGCCTACTAACTCAGTAACACAGTGATAGGTATTTTCTGATCTAATTAACTATGAAATGCCATTGATTCTTTGTCCCTTCAAAGCCTTTAATTTCAGCCGTCTGGTTCCCTGAAAGGTCTTTAATGTAATAAATACCTCTGTATAAAGTAGCCAAGGAACCCTAACCAAATTGTGTCCCCCATACTAATATCTTTATATATGAACCACAAAAGGCCTCAGAAATGATTCCTCTGTGCCTTCAATTAAACTGTGTACAGAGTGACCAAAAAAAGTAAGGGGTGGGGTTTCTCTAACTTATTGGACACAAAGGAACTCAACCTTTCCCTAGCCATGAGCATCTTAAGAGACCCTGTGGAGAGGAAAATTAAAAGAGGGAAAATATTTTTTTCAGAAACAGTGTTAGAAAAGAAGACCTTTCTAAGTGGACTGCATACTTAAAACGAGTAAAAAGAAAGAATCAAAAGCAAGAAATTAAGTGAAGCTTACCTGGAAGTTTAAACTATAGAACAATTTTGAGATCAGGATCAAGGACGAGAAAAGAATCCTCAGGGCAGAGGCATCATTAGCATGGGTATTGCACAGCTCAATGGTGGCCTTGAAAAAGAATTCAGGGCATAGTTATAGTGTGTCATAAAGCAAGCATACTGCTCTTAGGGGGCCTTTAAATAGTAAAATATATTCTTTTAAAAGATTCTGAAACCGGGCTTGGCGGTGTATGCCTTCAATCACAGCACTTGGGAGGCAGAAGTAAGAGAATCACAGTGAACTGAGGCCACCCTGAGACTACACAGTGAATTACAGGTCAGCCTGGGCTACAGCAAGACCCTACCTCAAAAAAACAAAACAAAACAAAAAAAAAAAAACCAAAGGAAAGGGGAGGGAAGTATCATGGTTTATTGTAAGTATAGAAGTTGTCAATAAAAAAATATATATCTATATAAAAAGGTGAGCTGGAGAAATGGTTTAGCCATTAAACACTTGCCTGTGAAGCCTAAGGACCCCAGTTCAAGGCTCGATTCCCCAGGACCCACGTAAGCCAGATGCACAAGGTGGTGCATGCATATGGAATTAGTCTGCAGTGGCTGAAGGTCCTGATGCACCCATTCTCTCTCTCTATCGCTCTCAAATAAATAAATAAAATTCTAAAAAAAAGGAAAACGAGGGGAAAAAAGAACTTTCCATATAGTAGAATTACACCACAATGTGGTTCTGGCAAGGCTGTCTAATGGTACAGAAGATAGATATTAATTAGTGGTGCATGCCTTTAATCCCAGCACTTGGGAGGCAGAGGTAGGAGAATTGCAGTGAGTTTGAGGCTACCTTCAGACTACATAATGAATTCCAGGTCAACCTGGGCTAGAGCAAAACCCTACCTCAAAAAACAAAAGATTCTAAAAAATAAGCCAAAGTGTTTAAGTTGTCTGTAACAGTACTCCTAAAAATCTAATATTCTGAACACCTTTTCAATCACCTATGAACATATAAAACTGGTGCTATGTGCTCTCATTTTTCTATCACTTTATACAGGTTTCTAACTGTTCACTACCCTAACTACATTAACAGGGTTATCATCAAACTGTATACAGACCAGGCCTGATGGCACATGTCTTTAATTCCAGCACTTGGGAGGCAGACAGGCAGGAAGATTTTCTACTCTGCACCGAGTAGCTAGTCTAGAGTTCAGTGAGAGACCCTGTCTCCAAAAGATAAGGTGGTTGGAGGGGCTGGGGAGTTGGCTCAGCAGTTAAAGGTCCTTACAGGCTTACAAAGCCTGCTTACCCTGATTCAATTCTCTTTAGGCACCCAAGTAAAGCTGAATGTGAAAAGTGGTTCAAGCTTCTGACATTCTTTGCAATGGCAAAAGACCCTGGCATAACTTCACAAACATGCAAATATATTCTAAAAAGGTGGAAAGGGATAAGAGTAAGGGGGGGGGGGGAGACATGACCAAAAATACAGTATATACCTGCATGAAATTCTCAAAATGAAAATAAGGGAGCCTAGAAAGATAGTTCAGTGGTTAAGGTGCTTATATGCAATGCCTAATGGCCAGGGACTGATTCCCCAGTACCATGTAAAGTCAGGTGCACAAAGTGGTGCATGCACCTGGAGTTTGTTTGCAGTGGCACTATGCTCTGGTGTGTCCACTGCCTCTCTCTGCTTGCAAATAAATAAGGCAGAAGAGTGACTGAAGACACCTGAAACTGACCTTGGACTTCTACCCATGTGCACAAACATGCATGTTCAACCCCACACATACATACACAGGCAAAAATAAACTAACAAATAAAATAAGGAGTTCTGCCCTGCAAAGGACATAGGATTCTGTGGCTCTCTTCAGCCCCTCCCCACCTTTACATCTATGAAATGGTTTGATTACAAAACCATAATAATAATAATAATGATAATAATAATAATAATAGTGGTTATCATGTCTGAAGAGTAAGAGCTATGTGAGAATTTAACTTTCTGCTTGTATGTGTAATGTGGTACATACATGCACCCCATGCACTTGCCCACTGCAGGGAGATGCTCACAGGTGGTGGCGACAGAGCAGATTGCCTGGTATCCTGTTCTATCACTCTTCCACCCATTCTTATTCTGAGTTTGAGTCTCTCACTGATACTGGAAGGTGCTAGTTTTGTGAGTCCAAGTGGATTTTTTCATCTTTGCTCCCCTGGGACTGGGATTACAGGCGTGCATGGCCATACCCATTTTCTGGAGGGGTCTGCACACTGCAAAACAGTATGGAATAACTGGATTCTATATATGGTAAAAATATTGCCAGGTGGGGCTGGCGAGATAGCTTAGTGGTTAAGCGCTTGCCTGTGAAGCCTAAGGACCCTGGTTCGAGGCTCAACTTCCCAGGATCCACGTTAGCCAGATGTGCGAGGGGCCGCACACATCTGGAGTTCGTTTGCTGTGGCTGGAGGCCCTGGCGCACCCATTCTCTCTCTCTGTCTGTTTACCTCTTTCTCTGTCTGTCGCTCTCAAATAAATAAATAAACAATAAAAAAACTTAAAAAAAAATATTGCCAGGTATAGTAGTGCATGCCTTAGTCCGAGCACTCAGAAGGCTGAGGTAAGAGAATCACCATGAGGGCTGGAGAGATGGCTTAGCAGTTAAGCGCTTGCCTGTGAAGCCTAAGGACCCCGTTCGAGGTTCGGTTCCCCAGGTCCCATGTTAGCCAGATGCACAAGGGGGCGCATGCGTCTGGAGTTCGTTCGCAGAGGCTGGAAGCCCTGGCACGCCCATTCTGTCTCTCTCCCTCTATCTGTCTTTCTCTCTGTGTCTGTCGCTCTCAAATAAATAAATAAAAATTAAAAAAAAAAAGAAAAGAGAATCACCATGAACTCCAGATTAGCCTGGGCTACAATGAGACCCTGCTTCAAAAAACAAAAACAAAACAACCCCAAAATTCATCTCTTTAGAGACATATAGTCACTTATTTGGGTAAAATGATATAGTTTCTGTTAATGCTTTTTATTTATTTATTTATTTTTTGTTTTTTTGAGGTAGGGTCTCATTCTAGCCAAGGCTGACCTGAATTCACTATGTAGTCTCAAGGTGGCCTCGAACTCTCAGCAACCCTTCTACCTCTGCTTCTCCAGTGCTAGGATTAAGGCGTACACCATCATACCCAGCTTTTTTTTTTTTTGGTTTTTCGAGGTAGGGTCTCACTCTGGCTCAGGCTGACCTGGAATTCACTATGTAATCTCAGGGTGGCCTTGAACTCTCGGCGATCCTCCTACCTCTGTGCTGGGATTAAAGGCGTGTGCCACCACGCCCGGCAGCTCTTTTGTTTTTTGAGGTAGGGTCTCGTTTAGCCTAGGCTGACCTGGAATTCACTATGCAGTCTCTGGCTGGCCTTGAAATTACAGTGACCCTCCTACCTCTGTCTCCTGGATGCTGGAATTAAAAGTGTGTGCCACCGGGCCCGGCTGCCTTTTTAATTTTTATATTTATTTGCACGTGTATGTGTGTATGGACGACCCCCCCCACCCGCCCAACATCTCCTGTTGCTGTAAACAAACACCCACTGGGCTTTACATGGGTGCTGAGAAACTGAACCCAGGCTGACAGGCTTTGCAATCAAGCACCTTCAATCACTGATCCATCTCTCTATCCCCTAATATATTGTTTAGGTTTTGCTTTTATTACTACAAAAGTAAGGGAGCAGATCTAGAAAAATGTCAGTAATTATTAGTACTTGTATAACATGAGACTTTATTACAATATCGTCTCTATTTCTATGGAGACTTAAAATTTTGTTTTACAATAAATACTGCTCTACCAAGTAAAATTTCAAAGTATTCTCTGAAAACTATACAAGTACAAAAGCAACTTGAAATACTAGGTCATTTTCAACTATCATCAAGACATCATTCCATACCTTAAATAGATTAGTCAAAGGCAAAGCAAAGGCATCCAAAACAAGTTTAATTTCAGTCCATAACTCGTTTGACTTAAACTCATGACGATATCTAGAAAATCATAAAGAAGGTGAATGTACACGTCTTCTGTTTTCTCAGTTTAGGTCTTCAACGCCATATGCTGACCACAGGGCTTCCTGAATTCAACGGGAATTCTTGGTTTTCTTTTTAAAGGAGTGAAGCCTAATTCACATCCAACAAGGTAGCATGGAGATTAGCATTTGGCTTGTGAAGAAGCAAATAGTAATGGACTGAATGGCATGTATTCCAGTCTAGGCTGTTTATGTTCAAAGAAGTAATATGTAACAGAACTAGTCACACAAATAAAGCTTGAAGGCTTGAGTTTGATTTCCCAGTACCCATGTAAGGCCAGATGCACAAAATGGCACATGGGTTTGGAGTTCATTAGCAGTGACACTAGGCCCCAGCATTCCCATTCTCATTCTCTCTCTCTGCTTGCAAATAAGTAATTTTTAAAAAAAGACTGAATTTGAACATCAGTACCTTTTAAATAATGAGTGTGCTGTACGAAGGACTCCATTAATAACATGGAAATCTCCACTCTGAAAGCGATTCACCATTTCTGTCAACAGGTCAGGCCATTTCTGAGGGAAATCTTCTCTGCCAATAATGCTAATAGCATCGCTCAACTAGGGAAGGAAAAGCTTAATGAGACAGGAGACCCTTGTGAAGGACCCCCAGGGGCAGTAGTACATTACCTGTTTCTGGATCTGCTCAGGGCTGCTCAGCATCAAGTGTACTATGTTGGCTTTAATGGCTACTCGGTCAGCTTCACAAATTTTGTTTGGTTCATCTTCAACCTAAAAGCAAGAAATAAATAAGCATATAACATGATAGCCAGTCTCACATCACATCTATGTAGAGCCAGATGCAAGGTAGTCAGCATTATCTGTGATTCCAAGGTGCCTGCAACAATGGGACAGGGAGCCAGGAACATCTGAAGCCCATGAGTCAACTAGACTGGCCATTGTTTGCAGTAGCAAGAGATCCTGTCTCAAAGAAAGTAGAAGAGGGGTGCAGATAATGAGGTTGTCCTGACTTGCCTCACACACTCAGAGATCAATATATGCAAGCTTGAAAAAGCTTGAAACTGATTCTCACCTTAAATCAAAGATCTTTTCTATGAAAACTTCTTGAGCATTACTGTTCAGAATGCATGCCAGACATCACAACTCAACAGGCTCTGGAAGTCTCTCTAGTTTTATAACTCAAAACAGTAGCCCCTAGCCAGGCATGGTGGCGCACGCCTTTAATCCCAGTGCTCAGAAGGAGGTAGGAGGATCACCGTGAGTTCGAGGCCACCCTGAGACTCCATAGTGAATTCCAGGTCAGCCTGAACTTGAGTGAGACCCTACCTCAAAAAAACAAAACAAAACAAAAAAACAAACCAAAACCAGTATGATGGCTCACACCTATAATTCCAGTACTCAGGAGCCTGAGGTAGGAGTACCACAGTAACTTTGAAGTCAGCTAGGCTACAGAGGGAGCCCCAGTCTCCTCATCAAAAATTTTACCAGCCATGGGTTTACATGCCTTTAATCCTAGCCCTCAGGAGGCAGAGGTAGCAGGATCGCTGTGAGTTTGAGACCACGGTGGCTACATAGTGAATTCCAGGTCAGCCTGGGATAGAGCTCTCCCTATCTCAGAAAACCAAAAACAAACAAAAAATTTTAATTTTAATTAATTTGAATTGCTTGATGGGATCTTACTGTATTGGCCAGATTGGCCTTGAATTTGGTATCCTGTCTCAACCTCCAAAGAGGATTATAGGAACACTAAATACATCCATCTATTTCCCTCCCCCAGGCAGGGTCTCACTCTAACCCAGGCTGACCTGAAACTTAACTCTGTACCCCTAGGCTGGACTCACTACAACCCTCCTACCTCAGTCTCTTGAGTACTGGGACCAAAGGCATGCACCACCAGGCTCAGCCTTAAATACATCCATCTGGCACACGCCTTTAAGCCCAGCACTCACGAGGGAGAGGTAGGAGGATCGCCATGAGTTCAAGGCCACCCTGAGACTACATAGGGAATTCCAGGTCAGCCTAAGCTAGAGTGAGACCCTGCCTCAAAAACAAACAAAAAAAATTTAATGTTTATTTTTTCCAGCTTTAGTTTTCCTATCCTATAACAAAAATTACAATTGTTCATTTAGACTTTTCACGTACCATATGTCTCCACACTCTCCAGAAACCTGTTTGAAGTTGAAGGAATTTACATGAATTCAATGAGAAAATGTAACCTATGTCTGAACCTCTTAGGAGAGCTGTTTATAAACATATAAGGGTGCTATATGTTCCTCAAACACTTACAATTCTCCAGTTCCTTTTAATATAGTTCTTGAAGGTTACTGATGCACACACTTTGATGACATTATCCTGGGACTTTTCCAGCAATGTTAAAAGCAACAATGGGTAATTCTGATTTCCTTCTACAGATTCGAGAAATTTCTCAGCTGTAAAAGAATCATGTTAGAAGACTTGTCATTACAATAAAAAATCTTTTGACTTTATATCTTTAAAGTATAAAAAAGTATAAAGGCAAGGTTCAAAGAACATTTCAGAAAAAGCATTGGAAAGACTGTAAGAGCCACAGGGTGGAAAGATGTAGCTTAGAGACATTGTCCCCCTTCACTGAGGCTGACAGACAGGCATTCATGACCCCAAAGTAAATACCAACAACCCCACTGAGGGAAAGTCCTTGGAGGAATGGAGTGCCTTTAATCTCAGCACTCAGGAGGCAGAGAGAGGATCAGTTTGAGTTTGAGGCCAGCCTGAGACAACAGTGAATTCCAGGTCAGCCTGGGCTACACCAAGACCCTACCTTGAAAATGGGGGGAGGGTTAAGGGTGGCGAGATGGTTTAGTGATTAAGGTGCTTGCCTGCAAGGCCAAAGAACCCAGATTCTATTCCCCAGGACTCACATAAAGCAGATGCACAAGGTAGCACACATGCCTGAAGTTTGTTTGCAGGGGCCGGAGGCCCTGGCATGCCCATTCTTTGTCTTTCTCTATCTGCCTCTCTCTCAAATAAATTAAGTAAAAATAAAATATATATATTTTTTAAATAAAGGGGACAAAAGGAAATTAGAACAGACAGGTGGCTCATAATTATGACCCCATCACTGAGGAAGTGGAGTCAGAAAGGCAGCCCTTAACCTGAAACTAGTCTGGGCTACATAATGAGTTTTAGGTCAACTTGAGTTATAAAGGGAGCCACATAGCAAGACAGACCCTATCTCAGAAAACCAAATCAATAAATAAGGACAGATTATTTTTCCATAGCCTATTGTCAGCTCTGCAGAGCTTCACTTTTTAAAATCTATTAAATGGTTTGTATAAATCAAATTTACATAATGCTTCAGTTTTCTTTCTTTTTTTTTCCATTTAGTTTTTCATGGTAGGGTCTCACTCTAGCCCAGGCTGACCTGGAATTCACTGTGTCATCTCAGGGTGGCCTCAAACTCACAATGATTCTCCTACCTCTGCCTCCGTTGTGCTGGGTGGGATTAGAGGCATATACCACCATGCCTGGCAATGCTTCAGTTTTCTAATCACCTTACCATCAACCAACTCACTCAATTGTCACCCACCTTTGAAGTGATCTAATAAGATTCACTCCACCGGAAGAAGCTGCTCCCCATACAGATTAATGATATGTTAGGATAAGTCATACATCCCTAGAGCCAGGCATGGTGGCACAAGCCTTTAATCCCAGCACTTGGGAGGCAGAGGTAGGAGAATCATTGTGAGTTCGAGGCCAGCCTGAGACGACACAGTGAATTCCAGGTCAGCCTGGGCTAGAGTGAAACTCTATCTCCAAAAACAAAAACAAAAAAATCATACATCTTGGGCTGAAGAGATGGCTCAGCAGTTAAGGTACTTGCCTGCAAAGCCCAAGGACCTGGGTTCAATTCCACAGTACCCATGCAAAGCCAGATGCACAAGGTAGCACTTGAGGTCCTGCTACGTCCATTCTCTATCTGCCTCTTCCTCTTTCTTAAATAAAACTTTCTTTTAAAAAAAAAAAGTTGGGATTGGAGAGATGGTTTAGAGTTTATGGCATTTGCCTGCTAGCCGAGGGATCCAGGTTTGATTCTCCAGAACACACATAAGTCAGAGCATAATGGGGCTCATGTATCTGGAGATCATTTGCAGTCTCTGGAGGTCCTGGCAAGCCCATTATCTCTCTATTCTTTCTCTATCACTTTCCCTCTCTCTCAAATAAACACATAAGGCTGGATGTGGTGGCATACGCCTTTAATCCCAGCACTTGGGAGGCAGAGGTAGGTGGATTACCATGAGTTCGAGGCCACCCTGAGATTACATAGTGAATTCCAGGCTAGCCTGGGCTAGTGTGAGACCCTACCTCCACCCCCCCCATAAAAAATCAAATAAACAAAATATATTTTGAAAAAAAAGTCATATATCTCACTGAGCATGTTTTTAATCCCAGCACCCAGTAGCCTGGGTACAGGCCAGCCTGGGCTAGAGGTAAGACTGCCTCGACAACCAAACAGAAAAAAAAAAAAGACACACATCCTATCTTGTTGCGCATGCTAACAGCAGCCACGTGGGTATGGTGCTTTATTTTACATACATTACTTCAGTAAGTTGTCACTTCTACCCAAAAAGGTTGGTAGTAGCATGATCCTCATTTTTAAAGACAACTTTCATCACTGAAGACTTAGTCTCATCCTTGTTCTACACCAACCCTAACCTAATATTTCTTGAGTAAAACCAGATGCACAAAGTGGCACATGCATCTGGAGTTTGTTTGCAATATACTAAGAGGCCCTAGTACCTCTATTCTCATATTTTTTCTCTATACCTCACATCCCCTTGCAAATAAATGAAAGTTGTTTTTTTTAAAGAAATTTAGGCTGGGTGTGGTGGCACAGGCCTTTAACTGCAGCACTCGAGAGGCAGAGGTAGGAGGATCGCCATGAGTTCGAGGCCACCCTAAGACTACATAGTGAATTCCAGGTCAGCCTGAGCTATAGCAAGACCTAATATTGGAAAACCAAAGAAGAGCTGGCTTAGCGGTTAAGGTGCTTGCTTGCAAAACCTAATGACCCAGGTCTGATTCCCTGGGACCCACGTAAAAGAGATGCACAAGGTGGCACATGCTTCTGGAGTTCAATTAAAAAAGAAAGAAAAAATAAAAGAAATTTAAAACCTGGGCATGGTGGCGCACGCCTTTAATCCCAGCACTCAGGAGACAGAGGCAGGAGAATCGCCATGCATGTGTCTGAGGACACCCTGAGACTACATAGTTAATTCCAGGTCAGCCTGGACCAGAGTGTGACCCTACCTCGAAAAACCAAAAGAAAGATGTTTAAGCCATGTGAGTGCCTTAAGTGAATAGAGGTGCATGCCTTTAATTCTAGTGCTTGGGAGGCAGATGTAGGTGGATTGCTCTGAGTTCAAGGCTAGTATGAGACTACAGAGTGAGTGCCAAGTCAACTTGGAGTAGAATGAGACCCTACCCTGAAAAAATAAAACCAAAATAAATAAATTTATAACAAGGCATTTACATTATGTATTTTCAACCTAGAATTACATTCTATGATAAATTCCCTTGGTCTACAACTATCAGTCAAGGTGGTATGGGTATTTCTTCCCCACACCCACCAGACAGGCTGGCTTCCAACTTGTTATGTGAACAAGGAGAACCTTGAACTCCTGGTTTTACCTCCAATTTCCAACTGCTGGAATTACAGGGATGTACACCAGGACTAAATGCAGAGCAACACAGCACATTCATGACTTGGAGAAAATCCATATAAACTTTCTTTCATGTCTCTTCTAAATTGCAATTGAAGCAATTTCTTTTCTTTTGAGATAGGATTTTCTGTAGTGCAGGCTGGTCTTAAACTCCAAAGATGACCTTGAACTATGATGCCCCTGCCTCCAACTCCCAAGTGCCAGGATTACAGGCATGTGCCACCATACTTGGTTTATGCAGTGAAGGGGATTGAATTCAGGGCATCTAGGTAAAGACGCACGAACTGAACTGTACCCATGGCCCTGAAGCAATCTTCTTACAAGTTCATGTTAATGCCTTTCTGCATTCACTTCCCTCACTTACAGAGCCATTTATATTGACATGTTTTTGCAGTCAAGGAACCTCTAAAGCCTTCCACATTCATCCACATATCTCAGTAACCTACTGAGCACAGTGGCACCTGATACACACTTCTACATAGTGATTGTCTAGTAAGGTGCCAGGCCTGGGATTCATCCCCAGCATCAGGGGAGGAGAGATATTCTGAGCCAGTCTGCCTCTACTTCCCAGAAACACCACTTTATTTCTACACTACCTTATTGCTCTCAATTTTTAAAAACACTAAATAAATGAATAAAAATAAAAATAAATTTCTTTTGGTTTTCTGGCCCAGGCTGACTTGGAATTAACTATGTAGTCTCAGGGTGGCCTTGATCTCACAGTGATCCACCTACCTCTGTCTCCCAAATGCTGGGATTAAAGGCATGTGCTACAATGCCCAGCTTAAAAAAAATTTTTTTTTAAATAGGCAATGTTTTACATAGGCTTTCTGGGAAATTCTAAGACGATTAGAGCAATTAGGTTTCCTTTATCCAGGAACACATTACTTCTATAAGCACTACTAGGAACACGGATGTGACCTCTCAGAAAACACATCTTTTTTATGGGGGGAAGGGCATTTCGAGGTAGGATCTCACTCTAGCTCAGGCTGACCTGGACTTCATTATGTTGTCTCAGGGTGGCCTTACTCCTACTTCTGCTTCCCAAGATTAAGGGTGTGCACCACTATGCCTGGCTTAGAAATCATTTTTATTGAATAGACTGGGCTGGGCTGGGCTCGGCCAGGCCAGGGATATGGGGGTCTGTTACCCGGCCCAGAAAAAAAAAATAATGATAAATTAAAGAAAGAAAAAGAGAAGACACAGCAGATAGAACTAGCCACTAACATGAGTCTATCTACTTACTATACACAATGTTCCTGTATTGTGTCAAGGGAGCCTTTCCAAAATCCTGTGTGTGCATGATTACATTCTGAAGAGCAGGCAGGTTAGAGGAATTTCTGATTCACAAAAATGACATCAGTGATTACCAACTGACTGCTCATAAGAGTCCTACAAGTAATGTTTTAGGTTTTTGTTTGTTTGTTTTTTGAGATAGGGTCTCACTCAAGCTCAGGCTGACCCTGAATTCACTAGTCTTAGGGAGGTCTCAAACTCAGCAATTCTCCTACCTCTGCCTCCCAAGATCCGGGAAGTGCACCCCCCCCCAAAAGCGTGGGCACCACACCCGGCTTTAGTTAGTTGGTTAGTTTGTTTATTTATGAGAAGTAGAAAATGGAAACGCTAGGGCCTCCATGAGCCTTATGCATCTGGTTTACATAGGTTCTGGGGAATTGAACCTGAGTACTCTGGCTTTGCAGGCAAGTGCCTTAACCTCTAAGACATCTCCCCAGCCCTTTTCTTTTTGCATTTTATTTATTTGCAAGCAGAGATAGAAGAGAGACAGAGAGAGAATGGGCAACCAGGGCCTTCAGCCGCTGCGAATGAACTGCAGCAGACACATGTGCCACTTTGTACTACTACGCTCAGTTTATGTGACACTGGGTATCAAAACCCGGGCCTTGTGCATACTAGACAAGCAATCTTATCTACCAGTGAGGTACATCTCCATCACTGTTTGAAATTTTTTTTATGTCACCATTTTAAAATGAGGGCATGAAAAAACAAAAAAAGGAAACGAAAATACATTGCAGGTGTGGTGGCGCATACCTTTAATCCCAACATTCAGAAGGCAGAGGTAGGAGGACTGCTGTAAATTCAAGGCCAGCCTGAGACTACACAGTGAATTCCAGGCCAGCTTGGGCTAGAAACTCTACCTCAAAAACAAAAAGAACATGAGCTGGAAAGATGGCTTAGCAGCTAAGGCACTTGCCTGCAAAGACAAAGAACCCAGGTTCAATTGCCCAGGACCCACTGAAGCCAAATGCACATAGCACATGCTTCTAGAGTTCGTTCGCAGTGGCTGGATGCCCTGGTATTCCCATTCTTTCCCTCTGCCTCTTTCTCTCTCAAATAAATAAAGAGTAGGAAGATCACTGTGAATTCAAAGTAAATCTAGGACTACAAAGTGAGTGCCAGGTCAGCCTGGGTTAGAGTAAGACCTACCTTGAAAATAACAACAAAAGATGTGCCCTCCCTCCCTTGGAGTGGGTCCACAGGAGTGGACCAAATTGACAGAACTTGAAGGGATCCTTCATTCCAATCCTATCTTGACAAAAGGGTAGTCTCCTGGACACACCAACTACTCCCTTCCAAAGGAAATCTAAGAAAGCGAGCTATTTTTAATTCTTGCTCTTCATTGTCCAGCCTCTGTCCCCAGAGCAGAGGAACATATGTTCTTTATGGACTTGAGACCACTAAGAAGAGAAGAAACAAGGGCCTTCCTGGAGGTGTGGGTAGGCAAATGGTAAGAATGGCAAGTCTTCAAAATTAAATTAAATTTCTTCCTTTTTTTTTTTTTTCGAGGTAGGGTCTCACTCTGGCCCAGGCTGACCTGGAATTCACTATGGAGTCTCAGGGTGGCCTCAAACTCAGGGTGATCCTCCTACCTCTGCCTCCCGAGTGCTGGGATTAAAGGTGTGCGCCACTGCACCCGGCTTATATAATACAGCCTTTTTGTTTGTTTGTTTGTTTTTTTGTTTTTCGAGGTAGGGTTTCACTCTAGCCCGGGCTGACCTGGAATTCACTATGGAGTCTCAGGGTGGCCTCGAACTCACAGCGATCCTCCTACCTCTGCCTTAAATTTCTTAAAAAATACTTATGTCGAGGCTGGAGAGATGGCTTAGCAGTTAAGGCACTTGCCTGCAATGCCTAAAGACCCACACATAAGACATAAGATGCACAAGGTGGTGCATGCGTCTGGAGTTTGTTTGCAGTGGATGGAGGCCCTGGTGTGCCCATTCTCTCTCAAAAACAAGCCAAAAAATGTTTAAAAACAAACAAAAAAGAAGCAGTAACCAATTACTTTGTTTTATTCACTTAATCACTTTTTGGTAATCAGTTATCTCTATGCCCTTATTTATCCTCTGAAGCAGGCAGGCTTTTACATGAGATTTCCTGAAAGTTCATGGAATAGTTTTCTAAGCATCTTTTTATTTCGAACTATAACTTAACCTCAGAAGACCTTAAGTAAAACTTAATTTTATTCAAAATCAAATTACCCACCATTTGCCAGGATCATTGTGGTAACCAACCAACACGCTATAAACGCTCCTGAGAAAATTATTCTTTTTGGTTTTTCAAGGTAGGGTCATGCTCTAGCCCAGGCCGACCTGGAATTCAATCTGTAGTCTTAGTGTGGCCTCGAACTCATGGCGATCCTCCTACCTCTGCCTCCTGAGTGCTGGGATTAAAGGCGTGTGCCACCACACCTAACTAGGCAAATTGCCAAAAGGTCTTCCTGAGCCTGTATTGAGGCAACCGAAAACATTTACTCTCTTCACCTGGTCGTCTGATGGCAGGATCGGGATCAAGGGTTTTCTTCAAATATTCCGTTAGTGTTTGCAAATTTGCATCGCTGAGCTCCATTGCAACAGAATCTAAAAATGCAAAAAAAAAAAAAAAAAGTAGTAGTTTGGATAATTGGTCACTTGGCAAACAGCGAGTTAAATAAATGATACTTTTTGATTTTTTTCTGAAACAGGGTATCATTCTATACCCCACTAGACTGGAACTCACTATATAGACCAGGTTGGCCTCAAACTTATGTCAATCCTGCCGCTTGTGCCTTCCAAGTGCTGAGACTGTGGTATGTATCACCCTACCAGGCCGTGAATCCTTTTATATTAGTTTACAGCCTTCTCTCTCGTAGTCATATATCTGAGACACATATTTGTAAATATGCACTCATGTAGCCCAGGGTGACCTTGAGTTACTCCAGCCCAAGATTTGAGACTCCAAGTGTGCACCATCATACTTGAGATTTTTTGTTTGCTTGTTTTTCGAGATATGGGTCTAACTCTAGCTAGGAATTCACTATGTAGTCTCAGGGTGTCCTTGAACTCACAGCAGTCCTCCTACCTCTGCCTCCCAAGTGCTAGGATTAAAGGCATGTGCCACCACACCTGGCAAGAATCTTTTTCTTCTAAATATGGCTTTTCTTTCTTTCTTATTTTTTTTTTTTTTAAATTGGTGTCAAAGGACAATTTCAGAGTATTAGGTCATCTCCTTTTATCTTGTCTGACAAGGTCCAGTTTTGCTGCTGTGTGTGCCAGTCTAGCTAACTCGCCTGTTTTGGTATTCTCTTGGCTCCTTTCCCACTGCCCTAAGCACGTTGGGATCACAGTCACAGAGGCTACTCTGCCTCCAGCTTCACATGGATGCTGGGGAGAATGAAACTCTTGTTGGCAGGCTTGCAAGCAAGCATCTTTAGCAGGTGAGCCATCTTCCCAGGCCCTAGACATGTTAAAGTATTAAGCAGGCATGGTGGCCCACACCTTTAGTCCCAGCACTGTAGAAGCTAGGTAGGAGGATCTCCATGAGTTGGGAGTCCACCCTGGGCTAGAGCAAGACTCTACTGGGGGGGGGGGGGTGCATTTAAAAAGCAGGAATAAGGAGATGGTTCAGTGGTTACAAATTCTTGCTTGATATCTCTATCATATCTTCCAAGGCTCATGGTCCATTGCAGAAGAGGTGGGGGAAAGAATGTAAGAGCCAAAGGAAGGGTAGGACTCCTTACAACGTGCTCCTCCAGACACAAAATGGCCTGGATATCCATGACCTCACAGTGCCTGACACTACCTACACAAGACCCTCTTTTTTTTGGTTTTTCAAGGTAGGGTCTCACTCTGGTCCAGGCTGACCTGGAATTAACTCTGTCATCTCAGGGTGGCCTTGAACTCATGGCAATCCTCCTACCTCTGCTGGGATTAAAGGCGTGCGCCACCACGCCAAGACCATGACATCAAAATAAGAGAAACTGATTGAGAGGGGGAGGGGATATGATGGAAAATGGAGTTTCAAAGGGGAAAGTGGGGGGAGGGCATTACCATGGGGTATTGTTTACAATCATGGAAGTTGTTAATAAAAATCTGTTTTTAAAGTATGTGCTTGTGGGGCTGGGAAAATGGCTTAGTGGTTAAGGCATTTGCCTAAGGACCCTGGTTTGATAACCCAGGGCCCACGTAAGCCAGATGCACAAGGGGGCACATGCTTCTGGAGTTTGCAGTAGCTGAAGGCCCTGGCATGCCCATTCTTTCTCTCTGCCTCTTCTCTCTCTTTCTCAAATAAATAAATAAAATATAAAAAACAAGTACTTACTTGCAAGGCCTGTCAGCCCACAGTTCAATTCCTTAGCCACCCACATAAAGCTAGACAGCTCATTTACAGCAGCAAGAGACCATGGTATGTGTACAGCTATACACATATGCACACATGTAAATTTTGTTTTGAGCCAGGTATGGTGGTGCATGTCTTTAATCCCAGCATTCGGGAGGCAGAGGTAGGATTGTTGTGAGTTTGAGGCCACCCTGAGACTACACAGTGAATTCTAGGTCAGCCTGGACCAAAGTGAGATGCTACCTTGAAAAACCAGAATAAATAAATTTTGTTTTGTTTTTGTGGTACAGCCTACAGAGAACTCGTCACTAAACCAGAATGCTAACAGACCTTCTAAGGCTCAGGAGCCATTGTGGAAGAAGAGGCAAGAATATTCTAAGTCACAGCTTGCCCACCCAACACACTAAGTGAGGCAGGCCTCAATTACCCAACAATGAACATTAACAATCCCACTAATGAGAAAGACAGAGTGTTCTCTAGGAAAGTCGAAGAGGGGATATGATACCACAGTCTTTGTTAAAAAATTAATTAAAAAATTAGAGCCAGGAGTGGTGGTGCATGCCTTTAATTCCAGCAGTAGGTAAGCTGAGGTAGGAGTATTGTGTTTGAGGCCACCCTAAGACTTTCATAGTGAGTTCTACGTCAGCCTGGACTAGAGTGAGACCCTATCTTGAACACCCCCCCACCCCACAAACCCAGTCTGCAGAGGGTAAAGAATGAAGAATTGCTGGGTTTGTTGACAGGTCAGCAGTTTCAGGTTGAGGAAGAGACCTAGTCTCAAGGAAATACACAGATAAAAGGACACTCAATGCTCTCTTCTGGCCTCCACATGTTCATGCATGGGACACACACATGTGCACACAAGTACCAAACACACACACACACACACCTACCAAACTCTACAGTATGTCAATGCCTATGCAATATGGCACCTAGCTGACTTATCTATTTTTGTCCTGGCTCTTCCAGTCACAAAAGCCTTTTGGTTTCTGAAACCAGCCAAGACAGTTCTCAACTGGAATAATGTTCTTCCTCTATCTCAACATGGGCACCACTGTGATTTCACCCACTGTCAATGTCTCAAAGGGCATTTAGCATCTGTTTGTGTTAACAGAAATTATTCTCACTTGGAAATTACCTTTGACTTATTCCCTACACAAATGCAAGGGACTGTGTATGTTTGTCTCTGAAGGCTCAGGACCATCAACATTACTTGACACACGACAGTCATTTAGTAAGCATTTGTGGCATTAGCCAAATGGGTTAGTCAGCATGTCCAATACCCAGCTGGGTTTCCAGGCAAAACCAGAGGCTACTCTTTGGGATCAATTATCAGCAGCCTTAGGACAGGCACCACATCACATACTTAATACCAGCACTTGGGAGGTAGAGGCAGGAACACCAAGAGTTCAAGACCAGCCTTTAATCTCAGCACAAACTGTTTTTGGTTTTTCCAGGTAGGGTTTCACTCTAGCCCAGGCTGACCTGAAATTCACTATGTAGTCTTGGTGGCCTTGAATTCTTGATGATCCTCCTACCTACTCTACTCATAGCCTTTTGTTTAGACTGGCTAACCAGGGAGCCCCCACAATTTCCGTCTCCACACCCTGGCTTTTGTATTTCCCCCATGCCTGGCTTTTTATATGTGGATTGAATTTAGCACTTATCCACTACTCATCTCCTCTAACCGTTACTTCCTGTGATTTCTGATGATGTTCTTGAAAAATGGTAGAAGGACTCCCATGAGTTTGAGGCCACCCTGAGACTACATAATGAATTCCAACACAGCCTGAGCTACAGTGAGACCACACCTCAAAAAAACTTTAAAAAGGGTGTGTAAAGGGCCCCCTACTGTGTCTTCATGGAAGCATAACACCTGTGTACGCCTTCAATCCCAGTCCTCAGATGGCAGAGGTAGGAGGATAGCCAGGAGCTAGAGGCCACTCTGAGACTACACAGTGAGTTCCAGGTCAACCTGGGCTAGAGCGAGACCCTACCTCGAAAACCCACACAAAGGGGCTGGAGAGATGGCTTAATGATTAAGGCCCTTGGCTTAGAACCCAGGTTCTATTCCCCAGTTCCCATGTAAACCAGATGCACAAGGTGGTGAAGACATCTAGAGTTTGTAAGCAGTGGCTAGAGGACCTGGCAAGCCCATTCTCTCTCAAATAAATAAAAATCAAAATAACACACACACACTCGCACAAAGCCCAAACTAAAAAGAAAGAATAATACCCATGTATGTACCACGTAGCAGGCGCACGTGAAATACAGTAGTAAAAACAGGACAGGCAAGTTGCCTCCAAGAGCTTATATCCCAGCGCCCGAGAAAGACATAAGATACATGCTACAGAGCAAGGAACAACTAGAGCGATGTTGACAACGACGAGCCCGGAGTTCAGGTCCCTAGAGGGGAACTTGAAGGCAAGGAAGGGGTCAGCCCTGCACAGATCGAAAAAAGTCAGACAAGCAGAGGGCGAAGGGAGATTCGCGCGGGGTACTAGGGAAGAAGCAAGGGCGGGCCAGCTCGGCGACGGAGGGGGCGAAGGGGCAGCGGGCAGGAGGGCGAAGTGCCGCCGCCGTCAACGGCTTAACGGATCCTCCAAGCCGCTTGATGGGGGCATTTGTGGGTAAGGTCACTGTGCAGGTAAGGAGATGCAAGTCTGAGACGTGGGGTTGTGGCTCGGTCGGGGATGAAGCGCCTGGGCCGGCTGTTCCAAAACCAAAACACGACACAGAATCTAAGAGACGGAGCCGAACTACACTGCTAGGGGGAGACTTAAGTTTGCCACGGGCCGGAGCATCTTACTCCAAAGCCCGGGCGCCCCAGGAAGAGGGGGAACCCCCCCCATCATCCCGGGGCGTCTGTTATGGTCTCCGGTACGCGAACACCACCACGGCGGCGGAGGCTGCAGCACAGCTAGGCAGCAGAGGGCTGAGTTCCTGGGTCCTCCGGCATCCAGGGGACCCGCCGGGCCTCCACAGGCCTCGCCGCCGCCGCCGCCGCACACGGCTCACGCTGCAGGGGCCCGGCATGCCGAGAAGCGACGCGCGGGCTCCACCAATGAGCGGCCGCCATCAAGAGACGAGGCGGCAGCGCAGCCAATCAGCGGGGCGCTGGAGGGGAAGGGGCGGGAGCTCGGGCGGCTCACGTTAAGGCCGGGGCCTCAGGGACCCTGACGGTTCACAGGCCCCGCAGGCAACGAGCCTGGGCGTCGGGCGGCCACGCAGCGGGGCGTGGGGCCCCGAGAGCGCGGCCCCGAGCCGAGGCCCGCATTCCGCTCTCGTCCAGAGGCGCGGTCCTCGCTTCCGACTTGTTCGGAAGGCACCGGAATGCTTCCTCCTTCCCTCAGCCGGGCCCCAAGAACCACCCTGCTCGCACTGAGCCTCACCTCGTGGGGACACGGGGACGGAGGAGGGAATCCCAGCCGCGGACTGTAGCCTGCGCTACCCGCTCCTTGCCGCTGCTCCGCCTCACATTCAAACCCTGGCAAAATGGCGCGGCGGCGAGGCTGCGGGCACGGCGCATGCGTGAGCGAGGCCAAGGTGAGGGGCGGGGCCAGGAATGCCCTGGGCCCCGCCCATGCTCGAAAAGCCAATCGGAAGCCCACTCTGATTGGAGGTGACGTCACGAGTGACGAAATCCCTTGGCTGTGACCGCCGTCAGGGTCTCCAGCGAGGATTCTGAAAGAGCTCCTGGGTGGTGATGACAGGGTCTGGCACGCAAGCTGTGCTCCTTCATGCACACTGTGTGTCCAGAAGGGGACGTCCCTTTCTGGCCCCTCGTGGAGAGTTTATTTTAGAGGGAGAAACGGAGTAAACAAACGACTGAAAATCGCAAACTGGGGCTGGGCAAGTGGTTCAGCTAGTTAAAGGCGCGCGCTTGCAAAGCCCGCCCTGGGGGGGTTCAATTCCTCCAGCACCCACGTAAAGCCAGACACAAAAAGTGGACCCGTGCGTGCTTCTGGGATTCGTCTGAAACTGCAAGAAGGAGGCCCTCGTACACCCATACACACCTGTACACACACACACACACACACACACACACACACGAGCAAAAAAAAAAAAAAGAAGAAAAAAGCCAGGCGTGGTGGCGCACGCCTTTAATCCCAGCACTTGGGAAGCCAAGGTAGTAGGATCGTTGTGAATTCGAGGCCTGCCCGTGACTATATTGTGAATTGAATTCCAGATCAGCCTCGGCTAGAGCGAGACTCCACCTCGAAAAACAAAACAACAACAAAAAAATTCCAGGTGGTGAGCATGGTAGAGTAATAGAGTAAACCTGTGATCAATCCCAGCTCTTGGGAGACTGAGGTAGGAAGACTACAGTGAGTTCAAGGCCAGCCTGGAAAGAAAAATCCACACAGTACATAATAGGAAAGCACTCAGTTCTTCACTAATTAGGATGGGAGCTGCACAAAAATCACTATTTATGTTATCAATTTCCTGTCATTACTTTATTAATTAATTTGCGAGAGAGAAGAGGCAGATCTATAGAGAGAGAAATAATGGGTGCTCCAGGGCCCACAACCACTGAAAAGAAACTCCAGACGCATGCACTACCTTCTGCATCTCGTTTACATGGGTACTGGGGAGTGGAATCTGGGTCCTTCGGCTTCACAGACAAGCATGCCTTAACTGCTAAGCCATTTCTCCAGCCCTGTTTCTACTTATTTTATTTCGATATTGAGACAGGATCTTACTCTGTAGGCCAGGATGATGTAGAAGTCATTATGCAGTGCCCATGCTGACCTCAATCTCAGCAATTCTCCTGTCTCAGCCTCCTGAGTGCTGAGATTACAGTTGTGTGCCTCTGTGCACACCCAGTTTGTTTTGGTTGACACAGAACCTCCTGTATCCCAGACTGGGCTCCAACTTGTTAAAGCCAAACTGACCTAGAAAAATTCCTGATCTTCCACCTACAAACTGCTAGAATTACAGGCCAGTCCCCACCTTTTCTAATCCCTTATTAAAAATTTTCTAGGGGAGCCAGGGAGCTAGGCGTGGTGGTACACACCTTTAATCCCAGCACTCAGGAGGCAGAGGTAGGAGGATCTCCATGAGTTCGAGGCCACCCTGACTACAGAGTGAACTCCAGGTCAGCCTGGGCTAGAGTGAAATCCTACCTCGAAAAACCAAAAAAAAAAAAAAAAAAAAAAAAAAATTCCAGGGGAACATGGGCATGGTGTTGCATACCTTTAATTCCAGCACTTTGGAGGTAGAATATGATGGAGAATGGAATTTCAAACGGGAAAGTGTGGGGGTGGGGAGGGAGGGAATTACCATGGGATATATTTTATAATCATGAAAAATGTTAATAAAAATTAAAAAAAAAAAAAAGTATGAGGACTGCTGACAGTTCGAGGCCACCCTGAGACTATAGTGAATTCCAGGTCAGTCTGGGCTAGAGTGGGACCCTACCTCGAAAAAACAATAATTTAAAAATCCATGTGCTAGAGATATGGCTTAGCAGTTAAGGCATTTGCCAGCAAAGCCAAAGGACCCAGGCTTAATTACCCAGTACCCATGTAAAGCCAGATGCGCAAGGTCATGCATCTGAAGTTTATTTGCAATTGCTAGAGACTGGTGTCTTTTTCTGCTGCTTTCCTCTCAAATAAATAATATTTTAAAAATCCAACAAATCAATCAACCCCTGCACTTCCTCCCTCACATCCCCCCAAAATAAAATTTGGTGGTGCCTAACACTCTGGAGGCTGAGGTAGAGGAACCCATGAGTTCTAGGCCCTTACTTGAAAAAATAAATAGGGGCTGGAGAGATGGCATAGTGGTTAAGGTGCTTGTTGCAAAGCCTGGGGACCCAGGTTTGATTCTCCAGGACCCACATAAGCCAGATGCTCATGGTGGCACATGTATCTGGAATTTGTTTGCAGTGGCTAGAGGCCCTGGTGCACCCATTTTCTCTCCCTCTCAATAAATAAATAAATTAAAAATAAATAAATAGCTGGGCAAGGTGGTACATGCCTTTAATTCCAGCTTGGGAGGCAGAGGTAGGAGGATTGCCATGAGTTCAAGGCCAGCCTGAGACTACATAGTAAATTCCAGGTCAGCCTGGGCTAGAGTGAGGCCTCCCTCAAAACAATAAAATAAAGTAAAAAAAGGATCCCAGTTCGATTCCCCAGGACCCATGTAAGCCAGATGCACGAGGGGTGCATGCATCTGGAGTTCATTTGCAGTGGCTGGAGGCCCTGGTGTGCCTGTTCTGTCTTTCCCTCTGCCTCTACCTCTCTCTCTCTCAAATAAATAAATAGGTAAATAAAATATTAAAAAAAAAAAAGAGCTGGGCGTGGTGATGCACACCTTTTGTCCCAGCACTGGGGAGGCAGAGGTAGGAGGATCCCTATGAGTTCAAGGCCAGCCTGAAACTACAAAGTGAATTCTCTAGGTCAGCCTGGGCTACAGCGAGACCCTACTTTGAAAAACTAAAAAAAAAAAAAAAAAAGCGTTGAAGCCAGTGGTGGGAGAATTGCTGCCAATTCAAGCAGAACAGAGTGAATGCCAGGTCAGCCTAGGCTAGAGTGAGATCCTACCTTGAAAAAAAAAGACAAAAAACAAAAAAACAAAAACAGGGCTGGAGAGATGGCTCAGCAGTAAAAGGCACTTGCTTGCAAGGCCTAATGGCCAGGGTTTGATTCTCCAGTACCCACATGAAGCAAGATGCACAGGGTGGTGCATGCATCTGAAGTTCTTGTTTACAGCGGCAAGATGTCCTGGTGCACCCATTCTCATTCTTTCTCCTTGCAAAGAAAACGGAAGCCAGAAGTGGTGGCACACACCTTTAATCCCAGCACTTGAGAGGCAGAGGTAGGAGGATCACCTTGAGTTCTAGGCCACCCTGAGACTATATAGTGAATTCCAGGTCAGCCTGAGCTAGAGTGAGACCCTACCTCAAAAAACCAAAATTAAATTTAAAAAAATTCCACAAATATAGAGGTCAAATTTTACCACCCGTTGTAAATTACAAACTTATACCTGCCATGAGAACAAACACAAACTTTGCCAAAGCTGTGGCTGGATATACAGAAATACCACCTTAGAAACAACTTTACACTTTAAAACTTTATTGATTCTCCACCTGATCAAAGCATGGGATATGTAACAGTATTATACATAATATTTTTACATAGAAAACTTTACATAGCATTTCATATTATATAATTCTGCTTTATTCTTTCAAAAATGTATACATCCATTGGGCAAGGAATGCTTTTCATTAAATTATCAATATTAAATGCACTTAATCATTGTGTATAGATTAAATCAAAGTAGCTAAGAACTAACTTTTAGGCATTTTGAAGAGGTAAAACATACACTTTGCACATTAAGAAATACGCAAATAACAGTTTTAAAAATGAGAACACTGAGAGAAACTACACCTTGGATGAGTGTTGCTTTTGGAGAGCAAGGGTTTCCAGATATATTCATTCTCAGCTTTGGTTTTTCTGTTTCCCAAACTGCAAAGCTGCTGGTGGCACAACTCTAGGGGATCATGTGAGTTCTAGCGGTGCGCCTAACCCTTGACACACACAGACAATTCAGAAGTACCCAGCTTCTGAAACCAGTATCCGTCACAGCCCAACAACAAACACACCCGCTTGCCAGTGATTCCTACTGACTAGAAAGACAACTCAATGTGTAGCCAGAATCACAAAAAAACAGCAAAAAAAAAAAAAAAAAAGTTCAGCTTTTGTGTGTTTTCTGCATTTTGTACAAAAGTCACCCGTCAGAGGAAAGTGTTGTGTTCCAGATATTACTATACAATTGTCTTTACGTAGGTTCTTTGGTTGTACGTGAGGGGTACAAGGAAAAGGGATAGTGGACTCTACAGGTGCATATTAGAAATAAGGTTTCCCATCATCTGTCTGTTGTTAAGATGCCCATGCTGGTGACGTCCCGAGCAGACAAGGAAGAAAAATGCAAGTGCTTAAAACACAACAGTTTGGTGACAGAAGTTTTTCTAGAGACCTAACACATATGACTGGTACTTCCAGCATTCTGAGAAAGAAATAAGGCCTCGGTAGAGGATTTGTCCTTCCTACAACTCAGTTAAACTCCAAACAGCATTCTGGCCTGACGGTGCAGAGTGACACACACTCTTCTCTAGTGTCTGAGTGGCCCCAGCTGCATTTGTCAGGAGAAAGAATAGATGTGGTCCCAGCAAGGGATTTATACTGAATGGCTTATTTATTACTGGAGCTCAGGGGTGTCCTCTGGCTGTCACTGTCCACTGACAAGAAAAATTACCCTGAATGGTTTTACGTCCAGTTTTGAAAAGATCCATTGCCTCATTCAGAAAATTAAATCTTTTACAAAGCAAGATTAAAAAACAAAACAAAACAAAAAAACCCAAGAAATTCAAGCCCGAATACCTCAGCAAGTAATGAAACATGCTGACAATTCCTATCCTGCAGGAGGCAAAAATTCAAGAGCAGGCAGGGGGACACAGGCTACACTGGTGAACAGATGCCACGTGACAAGGAAACCCCACCAACTGAGGATATAGCTTAAACAAGAGATATTCACTGACTGAGCCTGTGTGTTCCCCATTTCTGCCTCCAGCGTAAGTAGTGTGGAGACACCAGATTTCAGGACACATCAGTCAAGTGTGCTCATACTTTCCAGTTACAAGAGGATCTTGTCCCTTTCTGTAGATGACACAGGCCTCTCAGCGGATGCATGTAAAGTAAAAACCTCAACTGGTCCTTTTTCTTTGGTACAGAAATTAAAATACTTTCTTGGAAAAACAAATGCAGGTAAGAGTACTGCTGGCCAAACCTAACAGCTCTGAAGGCTGTCAAAAACAATAGAAAAGAAAATGTTAAGAAACCAGTCTCTTAGCAAGCAAAAGCACCAGAAATCCTTCTTTAGAAAGAAATATTTGACTCTACAGATACATTCTCAACAAATGATTGACATCTAAGGCACCAGAGTTGACGTCAATGCAACCCAGTTTACAGGACTCAAATGTAGGTAGAAGTCTGAATGCTTTCATCACTGTGTGTGGCATGGTTGAATGCGCAGCTGCTCTGGTGAGCAGTGAGGGAGAGCAGAGAACGAAGTGTGTGTTCTCCTCCTCATGGACTTAAAATCACTCGGGCTTCCAGATATGCCACTATGGCTTTGGGTGCACTTGTCCAACTGCCTGCTTTTATATTTGGGCACGGGACCATCATCAACACAAGGGCTTCTGAATCTAATCTTGTCAAAGAGTTCAGCTTCTGGCTCAGATGAGCACAAGTGCAGGCACCTGTCACTTCCTGTCATTGTCACAGTTCAGTTCAGCTGTAGTTGCCCCAAAGCAGTGACCCTCTCTCCTCACACAGTTACTATTACTTCTCTGAAGGTCCCTTTCAAAGGGACTGTGCAAAGCAGTGGCGCTCATTCTTCTGAGGTAAAAATAAAAATGTTTACTCAAAGATAAAAGACCTCTGGGTAAATAATGACTTCATAAAGGAGGCTTGTGTGTGTGAGGTGGATGACAATGGGCTCTGGAAACTGGAACCAAGCACTCATCTATAATCACCTCAAGGAAGGCTAATCATATTTCAGAAATTGTTCACTTTTTCCTTTATTTTTTTCTTCCCAAGTTATTAAAACAGGGAGAGTCATGAGACACTACAGTTTTTTTAACCTTGCAAGCTCCTAATTTTACTAAAATCTGCCTCCAATCAAATTTTAAATACCTTTTGTTTTGTGAAATACTTTAAAAACCACTCAGACATTAACAAAACACAACATAAAACAACTTTTCTATGCTCTACTTCCCTAACTAACTGTGGATGACTTGTGACTGACAAAAACACTCCAACTTCTCTAACACACTCTAACAAAACACCCAGTGTACTTGAGGTGGCAGTTAGCCATGACAAGAAAGTTTATTAACATACTTTCTAGCAAACACGACCTACACAGCTATATGCAGTATTTTCAAGGAACGTGACCTCCTCTAACGAAACGTTTATAACCAGTCACAGAGCTGTGCTAGGACATGGTGTTCCCAGTGATTAGATGGTTCAGTCAATAAAGTGGAATGACAGATGAAACAGACTCTCACCCACTGAGTTACTGGTGCAACGGTTTAATGAGACACCACAAGCCCCGGCTGGGGAGTATGATGGGCCAGTGTATAGGCCAGTCCTGTCCAAGCCCTTCTGGAGCCAAGAAGGCAAGTGGCTCCTCATCTGTGTGTGATCCCTCACGAACCATGCCAGTCAGAGCTAGCATGCTGCATGTCCTGCAGAGCTGCAGTGGTGGGCAGGGCCAGTGCTACCATGCTGGTGACAGGGCGGCTGGCACTTGCGGCAGCTCTTCTGGGATCCATATCTTATATACAACGCCGATCCGCAGGAAGAACTTCCGCAGCACTGCTCGGAGCTCGGGGATCAGGTCAAACTGCATAATCTCACACAAGTAAGGGTAGTACATGGAGGCATGTGCCTTGAACTGGCCGTGGGGGAAAAGCAGAGAGAGGAAATTAAACATGGACTTTTTCGGCACCAGGCTTTCAAAAGCACTCATCTCACCTTGAAACTTTTTACAATACTGGTGCTTTTTTTCTTGCTATTAGAAAACTGTTAAAATTAAAACTTGTATTTTTGGAGGCGGGTTTGGTGGTGCACACCTTTAATCCCAGCACTTGGGAGGCAGAGGTAGGATGATTGCCATGAGTTCAAGGCCACCCTGAGACTACATAGGGAATTCCAGGTCAGCCTGAGCTAGAGTGAAACCCTACCTCGAAAAACCAAACCAAACCAACCAACCAAACAAACAAAAAACCCAAAACAAACAGAAAAAAACAGGTATTTTTAGCTGTGTGTGGTGATGCATGCCTATGATCCCAGCACTTAGAAAAGGTAGGAAGGCTAAGGCAGAGGACCTCCATTCAAGGTCAGCCTGAGCTACATATCAAGACTGTCTTAAAAAAAAAAAAAATTAGCAAAAACCAAACTTAGAGCCAGGTGTGGTGGTGCAGGCCTTTAATCCTAGCACTCTGGAGGCAGAGGTAGGAGGATTGCTGTGAGTTCAAGGCCACCCTGAGATATAGTAATTTCCAGGTCAGCCTGGGCTACAGTGAGACCCAACCTTGAAAATCCAAAAATTAATAAAACCCAAACCTAACTCAGCATGAAGATTTGGGCTTGTAATTTCAGCACTTCAGGAGTGAGGGGCAGGATGATCAGAGTTCAAGGCCAGCCCAGGCTACAAAAGGTCCTGCCTCAAAAAAAGAAGAGGAGGGCTGGAGAAATGGCTTAGTGGTTAAGCGCTTGCCTGAGAAGCCTAAGGATCCCGGTTCGAGGCTCAATTCCCCAGGACCCACGTTAGCCAGATGCACAAGGGGGTGCATGTGTCTGGAGTTCGTTTGCAGTGGCTGGAGGTCCTGGTGCACCCATTCTCTGTCTCTCTCTGCCTCTTTCTCTCTCTGTCATGCTCAAATAAATAAATAAATAAAATTTAAAAAAAAAAAAAAAGAGGAAGCTGAGTGTGGTGGTGCACGCCTTTAACCCCAGCACTCGGGAGACAGAGACAGGAGGATCCCTGTGAGCTTGAGGACATCCTGAGACTAATTCTTTTTTTTTTTTTTAATTAATTATTTATTTATTTGAGAGCGACAGACACAGAGAGAAAGACAGATAGAGGGAGAGAGAATGGGCGCGCCAGGGCTTCCAGCCTCTGCAAACGAACTCCAGACGTGTGCGCCCCCTTGTGCATCTGGCTAACGTGGGACCTGGGGAACCGAGCCTCGAACCGGGTTCCTCAGGCTTCACAGGCAAGCGCTTAACCGCTAAGCCATCTCTCCAGCCCTCCTGAGACTAATTCTACTTCAGCCTAGAGTGAGAGCCTACCTCAAAAAAAAAAAAAAAAAAAAAAAAGAGGAGGAAGGGGCTGGGGAGACAGCTTAGTGATTAAGGCGCTTGCCTGCAAAGCAAAAGGACCCAGGTTCAATACCCCAGGACCCACATAAGCCAGATGCACAAGGTGGCACATGTGTCTGGAGTTTGCAGTGGCTGGAGGCACTGGCACGTCCATTCTCTCTCTTTTTCAAATAAATAAAAATTAAAAATTAAAAAAAAAGAGGAGGAAAACTCCCTCTCCCCTCAAAGGCAAAACCAAAACCAAACCCCCTTTTAATGATATTGGACTTAAGATAGTCTTACTACCAAAGTCAGTTGTCCTTTTTTTCATTTGGTAAAACAAGTTTTTAGGTCTAAGCCACCATTGCACAACCACAGACCTATTCTAACAGAGTCGTCTCTCTCTCTCTCTCTCTCTCTCTCTCATAAAACGCCCTTCTCTCCAAAGGCATCGCTGCTTGTATTGAACTAACTTGCCTTCGGTGCTCAGGAATGGTCTATTTATGTAACCTTTCTGGAGGGATCCAGATAACAGCCACTGCAAATGTCCATGTCTTAAGAGTTTACTAGCTTGTACCTTTTCATCATTTATTTTGAGGGTTTTGGTTAGAAGTAGCAGCAAGAGGTTTGTCCAGGCTTCCCGATGACTTTCAGAATTCACTGTGATGAAATAGGCAAGTGCTTGGCTGCACACCCTAGAAATGGAAAGGGCAGGCATGTCACATGGTGGACTGACATTCATGGAGAACTACCAATTCCTGCAAGGATCATTTACCAAGCATCTACACTGGCTGTGTCAGCTTGGGCATCCCACTGGCCCATCGTTTTTGCAGCTGTAAAACAGGGTTACTCTGAGCATAAAGTAAATGTGTTGAATGATTGTTTGGCTCAGTACTGGCACCTAGTAAGGAGGATTAAAGGCTTGCACCACCACGCCCAGCTCATTCTTGGTTGGTTGGTTGGCTGGATTCAAGGTAGGGTCTCATTCTAGTCCAGGCTGACCTGGAACTCATTCTGTAGTCCCAGGCTGGCCTCCAACAATGATCCTCCTACCTCTGTCTACTGAGTGCACCACCACACCTGGGCCCTTTCTTTTCTTTAGTACTGGGGACAGACACATGCCTATGATCTCGACATGTGGGAGGTGGAGCTAGGAAGAAAGACTACATACTGACTTCAAGGGCAACGTTGGCTGCATGAGATCTTATCTCAAGAAACAAAAAAGATTTCAAAGGGGAAAGTGCGGGGGGGGGGCAGGGAGGAGGGTATTACCATGGGATATTTTTTATAATCATGGAAAATGTTAATAAAAATTGTGAAAAGAAAAAAAAAAGAAACAAAAAAGACTTGTCAGCTATATGTTCTCAATGAGGCAGAAGGGAAATGGATACAACTGTAAAGGAGCAAAGTTTAAAAAAGAAAAAAAAAAGCTCATCATTGAAGGAACACATGATGGTATTCTCATGTATTTCTAAGTTTTGCATGTGCACGTGTGTGTGTGAGGGTGTCATACATGCTATAGGCAAGTACTCTCTACCACTAAGCTATACCTCCATCCCCTCCAAACGACTATCAACATTCCACCACAGGTACACACCCTAAGTCAGTTGTCCACCTGACAGTAAGCTCCGCAGAAGGACTGTGTCAGTGTACACTGCTAGCAGCTGCGTGGAGACTGTGCTACCCAACTCCAAGGTGGTCAGTACTGAGTGTTACTCCCTTTGTATCTTAAAGGAGTGAAAGAAGGCTGGGGAGATGGCTCAGTGGTTAAAGCCTGCCTGATTCCCCAGTATCCACATGAAGCCAGATGCACAAAGTGGTACATGTTTTTGGAGTTCTTTGCAATGCAAGAGACAGTTAATGGGGTATCAGAGTATAAGAACTTTACTTCTACTCTTTTCAGTGTATATACATGTACATACAAACACATACACACACACACATTTATATTTATTTATTTATTGTTTTTATTTTATTTATTTGAGAGCGACAGGCAGAAAGAATGGGTGTGCCAGACTCAGTTCCCCAGGACCCACATTAGCCAGATGCACAAAGGGGCGCATACATCTGGAGTTTGTTTGTTGTGGCTGGAGGCCCTGGCACACCCATTCTTTCTGTCTCCTTCTCTCTGTCTGTTGCTCTCAAATAAATAAATAAATAAAAATTTTATATATATATATATATATATATATATATATATATATATATATTTCCAAATTCTTAAAAAAATAAAACCAGTTTCTCTTTTTAAAAAATTAAAAAAAAAATATTTTGCTTGCTGGGCGTGGTGGTGCACGCCTTTAATCCCAGCACTCAGGAGGCAGAGGTAGGAGGATTGCCATGAGTTCGAGGCCATCCTGAGACTCCATAGTGAATTCCAGGTCAGCCTGGGCTAGTGTGAGACCCTACCTCAAGAAACCAAAAAATAAAATAAAATAAAACACACACACACACACACACACACACACACACACACACACAGCTTATTTATTTGAGAGGAAGAGAAAGAGAGAAAGAGACTATGCACATCAGGGCCTCTAACCACTACAGATGAACTCCAGATGCATATGGCACTATGGTGGTTTGATTCAGGTGTCTCCCATAAACTTGAGGGGTTCAGAATGCTAGGCTCCAGCTGATGGAGATTTGGGAATTAACACATCCTGGAGGCGGTGTATTGTTGGAGGTGGGCTTAGGGGTGTTGCAGCCAGTTGCTGTTGTCCACCCTCTGCTCATGCCATCATTTTTCCCTGCCATCATGGCGTTTCCTCTCAAGTCTGTAAGCCAAAATAAATCTTTTTTTTCTTCCCTACAAGCTGCTCTTGGTCTGGTGATTTCTGCCAGCAATGTGAACCTGACTGCAATAGCCACTTTGTGTATCTGGCTTCATGTGGGTACTAAGGAATCCAACCTAGGTCCTTTGGCTTTGTAGGCAAGCACTCAAACAATATGCCATCTCTCCACCCCTAAATATTTTTATTTTGGGGCTGGAGAGATGGCGTAGCAGTTAAGCACTTGCCTGTGAAGCCTAAGGACCCCGGTTCAAGGCTCGGTTCCCCAGGTCCCACGTTAGCCAGATGCACAAGGGGGCACACGCATCTGGAGTTCGTTTGCAGAGGCTGGAAGCCCTGGCGCGCCCATTCTCTCTCTCTCCCTCTATCTGTCTTTCTCTCTGTGTCTGTCGCTCTCAAATAAATAAATAAAAAATTAAAAAAAAATTTTATTTTATTTTGTTTTGGATTTTCCAGGTAGGGTCTTGCTCTTGCCCAGGCTGACCTGGAATTCACTATGTTGTCTATGGCTGCCCTTGAACTCACAGCAAGCCTCCTGCCTCTGTCTCTCAAAAGTGTGTACCACCATGCCTGGCTCCAAAATGTTTTTTAAAAAGACAGAAAGAAGGTTTTGGGAACTTGGAGTTCAGTATACTTACCATATTCAAGGAGCTGAATTCTGTTGCCAACATAAAAAAAAAAGTGTGCAGAAGCTGGGGAGATGGCTCAGTGGTTAAGGCATTTGTCTGCAAAGCCTAAAGACCCAAGTTTGATTCCCCAGATCCACAAAGTGGCAAATGCATCTGGAGTCCGTTTGCAGTGGCTAGAGCCCTGGCACATACATTCTCTCTCTCCTTGCAAATAAATAAATAAATACAATATTTAAAAAGAAGAAGAAGTAAAGGTTCAGCACTTTGGTGATGACTAGGAGGTAGCAAAGTTCTTTTTCTGCCTGAGGCTTTCTCACTGGTATCCTATTGTCTCCCCATTGGTGCATTTCTATCTAACTGTAGTTACATCCTGGCATCTGAGATTCTAATTTCTTTTTCTTCAAATGAAGGAAAGATGGGATGCCAGACAGCAACTCTGATGAGGACCTCTTCCTACAAGGGACAGTGAGTGACCTGTTCCCAGGGTGTCAGCCAGAGTCAGGCCTTCCTCAGCTTGAGGACTGAGAGGCAGAGCACTGCTCACTACTGGTGCCTCTGCCTGAGGAGACTGATGAATGTAACAGGGAGGAGGCCCTCCTGGCTCTCAGGCTGTTCTAAGGTGAAATGGAAGAGGCACTCAAAAAGGAAAGTTAATATCAGAGTATAAGAAATTTTCTTCTGCTCTTTTCAGTGTACAGTATGCGTTTTGATTATGTTAATAAGGAATTTAAAGGAAAAACAAACTTCTTACGTTAAAAGTCGCTGTTGAATTTCACCCCAGGAGTCCTTGCGGTTCTCATCAACGTACATTCGAAACAGGATCCTTAAACAACAGGCTAGGCTACTGGTTTCTTGTTTGAGAAGATTGGGTTTAGACTTGCCCTTAAAGCCTAGGGAAGAAACAGTCACATTAGCAGTGCATACTGCCAGGACAGAATTGAGACTCTGGGGAAGACAGACCTCGAGTCACTTAAAAAAATACTGAAGGGAGGTAGGAGGATCACCATAAGTTCAAGACCACCCTGAGACTACACAGTGAATTCCAGGTCAGCCTGGGCTAGAGTGAGACCTTACCTCGAAAAAACAAACAACAACAAAAGGGAATACAAGCCTGATACTGAAAACCTAATCAAAAGCCTATGGCAGGGGAGGTCATGAGCCTTAGGGATATAAAGCCTGCTCTTGACAAATGTATATATTACTCTCACCAAATTGCGTGAATACACTACACTTAATGATCATACTCATATATTAATGCTACTCTCACTTCTGTTTAGAGAAGCTTATCTTTTCAGATGGTGATGACCACTGGGATGGAAGAAGGGAAGGAGGAGTGTCCAGCACTGAAACATCTCACACCCTCCAAGGCTCAGGGTCCATTGTGGAAGAGGTGGCAGAAAGAATGTAAGAGCCAAAGGAAGGGAACCACTCCTTACATACAACTGTCGGGACAGAATTTGGCCTTGATATCTAAGACTTTGCAGTGCCTAGCAATTCCTTCACAAGACCCTCATATTAGGAGAAAAAGATGATGACGTCAAATTAGAAGAGAGACTAATGGAAAGAGGGAGGGGATATGACGGACAGCAAAGTTATAAAGGGGAAAGTGGGGGGGGGAGGGAAATGCCATGGTTTATTGTCTGTAAGTATAGAAGTTGTCAATAAAAAAATATATTAAGGGCTGGAAAAGAAAATACTGAAGGAAGCTGGGCATGGGGGTGCACACCTTTAATCCCAGCACTTGGGAAGCACAGGTAGAAGGATCACCATGAGTTTGAGGTCACCCTGAGACTACATAGTGAATTCCAGGTCAGCCTGGGCTAGAGAGAGACCCTACTTTGAAAAAAACAAAAACAACAACAATAGCAAAAGATTGAAACAGGGCTGGGGAGATGGCTCAGTGGCTAAAGGTACTTGTTTGCTATCCCAGGTTCAGTTCCCCAGGACCTACATAAAGCCAGATGCACAAAGTGGCACATGCATCTGGACTTCATTTGCAGTGGCAAGAAGTTCTGGTGTGTCCATTCTCTGTCTCTCTGCTCACAACTAACTAACTAAATAAAAATAAATATTTATTTACTTGGTTTTTCAAGGTAGTTTCACTCTAGCCCAGGCTGACCTCACTCTGTAGTCTCTCGGGGGCTTTGAACTCTCTGCCTCCCAAGTGCAGTGCTGGAATTAAAGGTGTGTGCCATGATGCCCAATTTATTTTATTTTATTTTTTGTTTGTTTTAAAAACTATTTTATTTTTATTTATTTATTTGACAGGGAGAAAGAGGGAAAAAGAATGGGCACGCCAGAGCCTCCAGTCTAGCCACTGCAAAGGAACTCCAGATGCATGCGTCCCCTGGGCCTTTTGGCTTTGCAGGCAAATGCCTTAACCACTAAGACATGCCTTCAGCCCTAGTTTTGTTTTAATATCTATCCATCCACCCATCTCTCTATCTATTTGAGAAAGTGAGTATAGGTACACCAGGGCCTCTTGCCATTGCAAAGGAACTCCAGACACATAAGCCACTTTGTCTAACTTTACATGGGCCCTGAGAAATCAAACCCAGGTCAGCAGGCTTTGTAAGCAAGCAGCTTTAGCCAGTGAGCCATCTCGCCCACTTATTTAAGCTTGTTTTGTTTTAATTTTTATTAGCATTTTCCATGATTATAAAAAAATATCCCAAGGTAATTCCTTCCCTCCCCCCCCCACACACTTACCCCTTTGAAATCCTTTTTTTTTCCTTTTTTCTTTTTTTGCTGGGCATGGTTGCACATGCTTTTAATCCCAGCACTTGGGAGGCAGAGGTAGGAGGATCACTGTGAGTTCAAGGCTACCCTGAGACTGCATAGTGAATTCCAGGTCAGCCTGGGCTAGAGTGAAACCCTACCTCAAAAAAAAAAAAAAAAAAAAAAATCCTCTCCCTCCCCGAAATAGAGTATTGCTCTAGCCCAGGCTGACCTGGAATTTATTCTGTAGTATTCACGGTTTCATGGTGATCCTCCTACCTCTGATTCCTGAGTGCTGGGATTGAAGGTGTGCTCCACCATGCCTGGCAAAAAAAAAAAAAAAAAAAAAAAGGGGGGGGCCACAGGCCACTGCAAATGAACTCCAGACACATGTGCCACTTTGTGCATTTGGCTTTATGTGGATACTGGGGAATTGAACCCAGGCCATCAGACCTTCCAAGTAAGTGCCTTAACCACTACACCATCTCTCCAGGCTCCCTTGTTTGTTTATTTGTTTTTCCCAGGTAGGGTCTCACTCTAGCCCAGGTTGACCTGGAATTCACTACGTAGTCTCAGGCTGGCCTCACTTCCAGTGAACTTCCTACCTCTGCCTCCTAGTGCTGGGATTCACGGTGTGTACCACCACGTCTGGCAAACACTGTTTTTAAGACACAGTATAGCTGTCAGTCAAGTTGTGCCAATCACTCGCTTAAGTGAAACAGCCACAGAGAAAAGGTATTCCAACCATGGCTTAAAGTAGCCATTTGGAGTCTAGCATGGTGGTGCTCATCTGCCATCCTAGTCGCCAAGAGGCTCAGGAAGGAGGGTTATTGTTAGTCTCAGGCTGAGATAACTAATGAAGTTCAGGTCAGCATCTACCATACTTAAGTTGTAATTTAATGTCACATTTCATGTCTTGAAAGAAAAACTCTTGCCAGGCGTGGTTAGCGCACGCCTTTAATTCCAGCACTTGGGAGGCAAGGGTAGGAGGATCACAGTGAGTGTGAGGCTACCCTGAGAATACAGAGCGAATTCCAGTTGAGCCTGGGCTACAGTGAGACACAACCTCAAAAAAAAAAAAAAAAAAAAAGAAAAAAAAAATTCAACTCTTCACCCTTCCATTTATCTTTTCATTCCCAAGAATCTGTCATGTATCAGGCAGTTTCTTGGCACCAAGATGAAATCTATCCAGTATAGGAATAGTTGGAAAGTTATTATAGCTATGCCTAAACTACCAGGAATCTCCCAAAGGCTTCACCGTTTTAGGAAGAGGACCAGTGTGCCAACCTATCTGTGTGCCCTTACCTGCTCGCCACAGGACAGTCCGTTGCTCATAGTTGGAATTGAACGCTTTGGAGAATGAATGGGACTCTTGCAGACAGTCCAATAGCTTGAAGAGGTGTCGGGAAGACATGTACTTGTACATGCCCTGGTCTTCTGTCTCAATGTGGATATCAGCATCCAGGGTGTCTTGCTGGAGGGGAGAGGACAAGAGAGCTGAGTGAGAAGTATGTATGGAGGGGCTTGAGCAATGAGATGGCACCATTTCCACTTGGACTTTGTCCTGTGTGGCTGACGCCATGTCCTGACCTACTGCGTGGTGATGGGTTGGTGACAAAGGCTTTGGTGCTGTCAGTGCTGACAATTTTTTTTTTTTATTATTATTTGAGAGAAAGAGACAGACAGAATGGATGTGCCAGGGAGTTCAAGCCTGAAACTACATAGTGAATTCCAGGCCAGCCTGGGCTACAGCAAGACCCTACCTCAAAAAATGGGGCTCAAGAGATGGCTTAGTGATTAAGGCACTTACCTGCAAAGCTAAAGGACCCAGGTTCGATTCCCCAGTACTCAGGTAAAGCCAGATGCACAAAGTGGCACACACATCTGGAATTCATTTGCAGTGGCCGGAGGCCCTGGTGTGCCCATTCTCACTCTCTCAAATAAGTAAAAAACAAGTTGTATGCAAATGTTTGTAATAGTAATATGTATGAAAAACTTTTTTTTTTTTTTTGCAGGGGGGCTTTTTCAAGGTAGGGTCTCATTCTAGCCCTGGCTGACCTGGATTCACTATGTAGTCTCAGAGTGGCCTTAAACTTGAGGCATTCCTCCTGCCTCTGCCTCCTGAGTGCATTGGGATTAAAGGTGTGTGTTACCATGTCCGGCTTATTATTTTTATTTTTTATTATTTTTTGGTTTTGTGAGGTAGGCCTTGAATTGAACTTATGGCAATCTTGTTGTCTTCTTCTCAGCCTCCTGAGTGTTAGAATTACAAATGTGAGCAAACATGTTCACCTGGCTTTCCCTCTCAAATTCTTTCTTTTCTTTCTTTCTTTTTTTTTTTTTTTTTTTTTAAGGCAGAATTTCATGTAAGTCAGGCTGACCTCAAACTTTCTTTTTTCTTTTTTTTTAAGTGTCCTTTTCTTAGGGCTGGAGAGCTGGCTTAGCCTTTAAGGCATTTGCCTGCAAAGCCAAAGGACCCAGGTTTGACTGCCCAGGACTCATGTAAGCCAGATGCACAAGGGGGCACATGCATCTGGTGTTCTTTTGCAGTGGCTGAAGGCCCTGAGCATCCATTCGCTATCTGCCTCTTTCTCTCTCCTTTCTTTCTCTCTCAATTAACTAAATAAAAATATTTAAAACAAAGTGTCCTTTTTTAAAATTTAACTTTATTTACTTGCGAGAAAGAGACAGACAAAGAGAGAATGGATGCACCAAGGCCTTCAGCCATTGCAAATAAACTCTAAACACATGTGCCACCTTGTGCATCTGGCTCATACAGGCCCTGGGGAATTGAACCTGGACACTTTGGCTTTGCAGGAAAGCACCTTAACTGCCAAGCCATCCCTCCAGCCCTGACCTCAAACTTTCTATGTAGACAAGGATGACCTTGAGCTCCTGATCCCTCTGCTTCCACCTTCCCAGTGCTGGAATTATAGGTATGCACCAAATGTCCCCTTTCTAGGGCTGGAGATCAAATGCAGGGCCTCATGCATGCTAGGCAAACACTCTACCAACTGAGCTACATCCCCAACCTTTTCTTTTAAATATATTTTGAATAATTTTTAAAAAAGATCTATTTTTGTTTATTTATTAGAGACAAAGAGAGGGTGATAGAGAGAAAGAGAGAGAATGGGTACACCAGGGCCTGTAGCTATTGCAAATGAACTACAGACACATGTGCCACCTTGTGCATCTGGCTTATGTGGGATCTGGAGAATCGAACCTGGGTCCTTAGGCTTCACAGGCAAGCAAGCACCTTAAACACTAAGCCATCTCTCCAGCCCTAAATATTTTATTTATTTATTTATAAACAGAGATACAGATAGAGAGATGGACAGAGAGAAAGAGAATAAGGCAAACCAGGGCTTCCATCCACTGCAAAAAACTACAAATACATGTGCCACTTTTTACATCTGGCTTTACGTGGGTACTGAGGAATCGAATCCAGGTCATCAGGCTTTGCAAATAAGTGTCTTAACCAATGAACCAACTAATTTTGCTTTTGTGAAACAGGGTCTTGCTGTTTAGCCTTGATTGGCTATATACCAGGAAGCCCTCACATGTTTGGCAATTTTCCTGCCTCTGCTTCCAAAGTTCTGGGAATACAGATATACACCACCATACTTAGTACATTCTTAGTTGCTGGTGGTTAAACTATACACCAACAACAGAGTCTCATCCCTGGATAAATAACACTTCCTTAAGCACCAAGGGAGGGATGGCATGTGAGCAGTGGTATACTGGTAAGCCAGCTCTTAAAGGGATAAAAAAGAAGACCTTGATTTTTAGTGTCTACTGATTTCTGTGTTATAAATTAAGTTCCAGAATGGCCAATTTCAAGTGAGCAAATGACTAAAACAATGTTCTTGAATGTGGGGTGGATGGAGAGGAACATGATGGGCTCTGAACAGCCAGTTTGTGCTGGCTCCAGCACATTCCTGACACTGTGCTGCCTTCCCTTGGACAAGAATGTTGGGTCCAGACTGTGGGTCGTTACCTGGGCAGCCACCATGTGCTCCGCATCCTCCTTTTTGCTGGTGGCAGGATAAAACACGATGTTGTCGATGGTCTGGATCAACTCCAGCTGGACCACACACTTGATGAGAAGGCTGGCAAACAGTTTCTGATCTATATTAGATGATAAAGATTAACCTAATAATGACTCACAATGTCCAACAAATGTTCACTGACCTCCTACCACACAATTCCTGGCGCAGTGGCACAGCATTGAAGGGACCAGGCAAAACCTGACTCCTACACTACAGTGTGGCAGACAATAGCTATCGCGTACGTGTAAGCTCCAGTGTGCCAATAATAGTGGCCTAAGACAGAGGCAGGAAGTATCAGGTCTGGGTTGCAATTCTGACTAAGCTGGGCAGAAAATGTCTCACTAACAATGTGATATTTACAAAACAAATAACACAAGAAGAAAAGGAATAGAAAGTATTAAAATTTGAGCAAAAATGGAAGAAGGTGAGGGAGTTGGTTCTGCAGGTCCTATGTCTTCTGGCAAGTTCTACTATCACTCCACAGGCCACTCCTACAGATTAGGTCTGGACTGTGTCCTTAAGTGCAGGGGCCCTGGGTGACTACACTGCCCAGCTCCTGCAAGGAGACAGCATCTCAGTTTGGGTTGGCGGGGAAAGAGCCTTTGTAAGATCTTAGTTTCTGCATCACTTTCCATCTACTCTAGAAGTAGAACTGCCTCATGCATTTTCCACTTCTCTATGCCTATATTCATAAGGCCTTGCGCTTGATTCCCTGTCATACTTTTACCCCTGCTAGTGGTTAGCCACCCATGGCTGGTCACAGCTCTTAATACTGAAACACCCCCCCCCCCCCCCGTTCATATCTGCACTGCAGTTTCTGCCTACAGTAGACTCTGACTCCACTCTTGTGGTTTCCATCTCTGGGGCTCAGAGGAGGCTCACAGAAGCATCTCACAAGTGTTGGCTGATTCACTAGGGTAAAAGTAGAGATTACTTCCCAGTGTACTGTAGAATTAAAATGTTAAAAAAGTCAAACACAGGTTGTAGGGATAGGAAACAAGAAGACCCAGTTATCTTTAAGTATTTGGTTATTTGAGGTAGGCTTTCACTCTAGCCCAGGCTGACTTAGAACAACTTATTCTGTAGCCCCAGGCTGACCTCAAACTCATGATGATCCTTCTATCTCAGCATACCAAATGCTGGGATTAAAGTCTTCAAGTTTTTAAAGGGGCTGTAAAATTATATAACCATGTAACAATTCCTTATGAACACCGGTTTACCTTCCAGGGGGCTGGGGATGGAGTGCAGTGGTAGAATGCTTGCCTAGTATCCATGAGGCTCTGGGTTCAATCCCCAAAACCCTCCAAATAGTTTTAACTTTTGAAAAATATAATATAGATATAGCAGATGTTAAGAAATAAAATGATGTAGCCAGTCTGGTGACTCTACCACACTCTGGAGACTGAGGCAGAAAGACAACAAGATTTGAGATTATGTCTCAAAAAAAATTTTTTTTTTTTTGGTTGAAGACTGCCTGCTTAAGCTTAGGCCCAGATAGGAAGCAGAGCTGGGAAAACAGGAGAAACAAAATGCAAGGCTTGCTGGGGGAGCCAAGCAGCAGGGACTCTAGTCCTTAGCACTTCTAGTGCAGGCATCTGGATGCCCAGAGTGGCTCTACTGAAGGGACTTGACCTGACCCCCTCTCTGCCAATCACCTTATCTGGAGCTGACGACCACATAAAGAAATCTGTTTAGCCCTGGGCACTGCAGGGGAGCTGGCAGTGCAGCAGTCAGTAAATGACAGGCTTCAGTCCCAGCAAGTGCCTTTCTATTTCTACGGCGACTTCTGTTATTCCTTCAAAAGACACCAGGAACATGTCTGCTTAGTGCACTGTGGTGCTTCAGAAGCTGACTTCAGTGTTTACACCCACAGCCATGTGCATGTCAAGGGACTGTGCTAAAGATAAACAATGGGGGGCTGGAGAGATGGCTTAGCGGTTAAGCGCTTGCCTGTGAAGCCTAAGGACCCCGGTTCGAGGCTCGGTTCCCCAGGTCCCACGTTAGCCAGATGCACAAGGGGGCGCACGCGTCTGGAGTTCCTTTGCAGTGGCTGGAGGCGCTGGCGCGCCCATTCTCTCTCTCTCCCTCTGTCTTTCTCTCTGTGTCTGTCGCTCTCAAATAAATAAATAAATAATTTATTAAAAAAAAAAAAAGATAAACAATGGGGGACACCACTTTAAGAAGCCCAGCAGCTCAGCAGTTAAAGGCACTTGCTTGCTAAGCCTGAAGGCCTGGGTTAGTCCCCAGTACCAGGTAAAGCCAGATGCACAAAGAGGTACATACATCTGGAGTTCTTCACGGTAAAAGGCCCTGGTACCCCCATTTTCTCACTTTCTTTCTCTCTACCCAATCAAATAAAATTAAGAATAAAGAAATAGATAAAAAGCCCACCAGAATCCTTGAAAATCCTCACTCCTCAGTCTGCCCAAAGTGCACCTGGATCCCACCTTTACTATATACTGGCAAGTTATACCACTTGTCTAAGCTTTGTCATTCAAATGCAAAGCAACACCTCTTCAAGGCTAGGGGAGGACTGAATCAGAGCTCGCACATGAATTCAGCAAAGTGCCTAGTCCAATACATTACAGCTGTAAGCCTGCTTTTCACAATGAGAAATCAGCACACATCACACCAAGAGCAACATCAAGAGACAAACTGATAAAAAGCAATTTGGACCCTGCATCCAGAAAAATATCCTAACACATGAGGAGTTCCTCCAAACCAATAAAAACAGACTTAAGCAGAGTGTGGTGGCGCACGCCTTTAATCCCAGCATTCAGGAAGCTGAGGTAGGAAGATCACTGTGAATTCAAGGACAGCCTAGACTAAAGAAAGGTCCAGGTCAGCCTAGACTAGAGTGAGACCCTACCTAAAAAAACCAAACAGGGCTGGAGAGATGGCTTAGTGGTTAAGTGCTTGCCTGTGAAGCCTAAGGACCCCGGTTCGAGGCTCGGTTCCCCAGGACCCATGTTAGCCAGATGCACAAGGGGGCGCAGGCATCTGGACTTCGTTTGCAGCGGCTGGAAGCCCTGGCGCGCCTATTCTCTCTCTCTCTCTCTGCCTCTTTCTCTCTCTCTGTCACTCTCAAATAAATAAATAAAAATGAACAAAAAAAAAATTAAAAAAAAAAAAAACCAAACAAACAAAAACTCCAAAACAAGAGATTCTATGCTTGTGTACACATATGTGTCAACATACATATGTAGGTTTTTGCTGGCATATGGACACAATGAACCAGAAAGGTCCATGAGATTCTGGACACACTGATGACGGGAAGGAGAATGAAGGGAAAGAGGGTCCTACTGTGTTTGCCCCTCTGTTTTTTGTCTTCTTCTTCATTTATTTTATTTTTTTGAGGTAGGGTTTCACTCTAGCCCAGGCTGACATGGATTCACTATGTAGTCTTGGGCTGGCCTTGAACTCACAGCGACTCACTCTGCCTCCAGAGTGTTGGAATTAAACATGTGCACCACGATACCTGGCTCTGCCCCTCTGCTTTCTAACTGTGAGTCATGTCAAGTCATCACCTACTGCAAATAAGCAACTAAAAAACTGAAAAAGCAAAAGTGAAAGGGATCTCACTCGCATATGGTCTACCCTTCCAGCTGTCATCAGTTGGGTTGGAAAGCTGGCTCTGGCCTCTCTCAGAGGCATTTTTGTCTATGCTGCTTAAAGACTGCCGGTCCATATCCACATCCTAAAAGAAAACCAGAAAAAAAAAAATCACAAAGCTTACTTCTCTTCCATACCCAGAGCTGGGGACACTTTACACACTAATAGCCAACCTTAAATTTAATGGAAACTTCACATTCTCCTACTCTAACTCAGCATATTTCTCCACACTTTACAGTGGTGACTGAAAAGGTTTTTTTAGATTTATTTATGAGAGAGAGACAGTGTGAGTATGGCACGCCAGGGCCTCTAGCCATTGCAAATGAACTCTAGATGCATGTGCCACCATGTGCATATGGTTTATGTGGGACCTGGAAGATCGAACTTAAGTTCTTAGGCTTCGCAGGCAAGTGCCTTAACCGCTAAGCCATTTCTCTAGACCACCATATAATATATATATAAAAACACACACACACACACACACACACATGCACACACACACACACACCTATGTATGTATGTATGTATGTATTTTTTTTTTGAGGTAGGGTCTCTCTCTAGCCCAGACTGACCTGGAATTCACTATGTAGTCTCAGGTTGGCCTCAAACTCACAATGATCCTCTTACCTCCTGAGTGCTGGGATTAAAGGTGTGTGCCAACACACTCTGCCATGAAAATTTTTAATTAGGTCAAGCTCAAGAATAAGTTACTATTACTGTTTTTCTCCCTTCACTGAGAGTAACTTAAATGGAAAATTTAAAGGCAATTAAAAAACAGAAAATGTTTAAATACTGTACTTTACTCTAATACTGAATAAATTCTGACTGCATCCATCTCTGTATTCAAGCCTAGGTCTTTTATAGTCTAACTGTCCTAAACTGGTGTGATGATTCATGCCTTTAATCCCACTACTTAGCAGGTTGAGGTAGGAAGACTGCTGTGAATTCAAGGCCAATCTGGGCTAGAGTGTGAGTTCCAGGTCAGCCAGGGCTAGAGTAAGACCTTGCCTCACACAAACAAACAAAGAATTTAATGATCCTAGAGTTGTACGGGAATGTAAATTAGTAATGCAGCACCTACTCACCCAGCAAACCACTGTATTCTACAGTAAAATTTAAATTAGAACTTCCTTATATGGTGACACCCCCCCCCCCAGAAAAAAAGAAAAAAAAAGGTTTACAGTTTCTTTGGTGGCGAGTGTGAGTGTGGCACTGTGAATTTAGGAGGGCAGTGAGCAAGGCCAGCTGTGGCAAGGGGTGTCAGTTCTAGGGAGAGGGAGAAGTAGGGAAACTGCAGGAATGTGTGTGACCCCACAGAAGGCTGTTCTCAAAGAATATCAAAGATATAGAAAAAGCAGTCAACAGGTTATGTGCCCACTGAGCCTCATTCTGGGGCGGGGCTCTGTGAGGTGTGCACATGCACAAAGGAAAAGCAAGAAATGTAAACGGCATATTTTATTGGGCAAAGGAGTCAAGTGCAAGATGTAAGGAATGTTAATAAGCACGTCCTGCTTTCCAGTCTTAGAGCTTCATTCCTGACTAACCCAGAAGAGCACAAACACATGCTATGACTGGTCTTGACTAAGACTGAGACTGAGACAAGAAGAAAGAAAACAACAAATTCCTACCCAGGATTTTTCTGTTGTCTCTTCCTCCATTCCTGCAGGTCTCCACGTCAGCAAGCTTAAGGGAACGGGAGAGGAGACCATCAAGACAAACGGCAATGGGAGGAAACGCGGACGGTGATCTATGAAGGAACTGCACAGGCACTTACACGTGGGGGATGGTGGTCTTGAAAATATCCAACATGCAGTTGCACGTCTCATCCCAGACTTCAGGACTGAATTTCTCTCCGATGGAGATTACTAAGTTTTCTAAGCAATTTGTACCTGACCGAGCCAACTGTTCATTATCTGCAAAATACAACAGTATCTGTCTTTAATCTTGAGCTGTTGATAACAACCAGGCCTTTGGTGCTTCCTACTGTGAGCTGGAGGGCAGACTTCAATTACTGAAGCTACAATAGGGTTAAGATTTTATAGTTTATGCTACTACAAGGTATAATGATTTTCCTAGTCTATCTGTGAGGGATGGTGCAAGGTCAAGGTTACCTTACTTTAATTAACTGGCCCACATATGGCAAAAGATGGTAGAAAAGACATCAGACTTGCATTTCTATTTATTTATTCATTTATTAGAAGAGACAGAGGGAGACAGAAAGAGGCAGAGAGAGAGAGAGAGAGAAAGAATGGGTGGGCCAGGGCCCCCAGCCACTGCAAACAAACTCCAGATGCATGTGCCCCCTTGTACATCTGGCATTATGTGGGTACTCAGGTCCATAGACTTTCCAGACCAGCAACTTAACTGCTGAGCTATCTCTCTAGCCCAGACCTGCAATTCTAAATGGTCACTCACACACTATATTTCCAATTTTTTTGCAATAAGCCAAAATGGAATCCAGGTGTGATGGCTCAATGGGCCTTGTTTTAATACATACTAAAATAAACATATAACTACTCAAACAAAAGTGGTCTGTTGTTAGGTATGGGGATTCATGTCCTTAAACCCAGCACTTGGGAGGCTGAGGCAGAAGGACTGCTATGAATTTGAGAATAGCCTGGGGCTACAGAGTGAGCTCCAGGTCAGCTTAGGCTAGAGTGAGATCCTAGTTGAAAAAAAAAGTCTACTAATGAAGTTGTTGCCCTTGACACAACTATCAGGAACAGCATAAGCACAAAGGTACCTCTCTCTCTCTTTTTAGGTAGGGTCTCACTCTAGTCCAGGCTGACCTGTTAATTCACTATGTAGTCTCCGGGTGGCCTCGAACTCACGGTGATCCTCCTATCTCTGCCTCCTGAGTGCTGGGATTAAAGGTGTGCGCCACCACGGCTGGCAAGTACCTTTTAAAAATACAAAAATAAGCCAGCCGTGGTGGTGCACACCTTTAATCCCAGCACACGGGAGGCAGAGGTAGAAGAATCATTGTGAGTTTGAGGCTGAGACTACACAGTGGGCTACAGTGAGACCCTACCTCGAACCCCCCCCCCAAAAAAAGATTAACCTGTCACTAAGACCGTGACTATGCAATGTAAGTGACACAGTAATACCTTGTTTAACACACCACTGCAGCTGTGCAAATACATCAGAGAGCAGCACCTCATTCAAAGCTTCATAGAACTGTGTAAACACATCACAGATAGCATAAAGTGCGTGATTACAGGTTGTCGTCATCCACTCCGACTTCTGGAAAAACAAAAAATGTTTCTTAAGATCTACCTGCTGTGTGAGATGCAAATTCTTGGTACTATTTATAAAAACTGCTCTAGAAAGTGAATGTGTTACTAGTGTCAAGCCTTAAATGCCCATACCCACTTGCCCACTTTCTCAGTATCACTGCCTCCAGGAATAAATCTTTTTAATTTGTTTTAACTTTTAGAGAGAAAAAGAGGTGGGGGGGGGAGAGAGAAAGAGAGAGAGAGACAGACAGAGATAGGCAGGTAGAGAGAGAGAGAGAGAGAATGGGCGTGCCAGGGCCTCCAGCCTCTGCAAACAAACTCCAGATGTGTGTGCCCCCTTGTGCATCTGGCTTATGTGGGTCCTGGGGACTCAAACCTAGGTCCTGTGGCTTTGCAGACAAGTGTCTTAACTGCTAAGCCATCTCTCCAGCCTGTGGTTCATGTTTTTTAAATTTTATTTATTTGAGAGAAAAAGGCAGGGGGGGGGGAGAGAGAGAGAAAGAGAAAGAGAATATGAATGTGGGCACACCAGGGCCTCCAGCCACTGCAATCAAACTCCAAATGTATGCACCACCTTGTGCATCTGGCTTATGTGGCTACTGGGAAATTGAACCTGGGTCCTCTGGCTTTGCAGACAAGTACCTTAACCACTAAGCAATCTCTCTAGCCTGTGGCTCATGTCTTTAAGGAGAATTTCTGTGAATCTGAGGCAATACTGGACTATAGAATGAATTCCAGGTCAGCCTGTGCTAGAATGAGAGCCTGCTTCAAAAAACAAACAAAGGCAGGGCTGGAGGAATGGCTTAGTGGTTAAGGCATTTGTCTGCAAGGCCAATGGACCCAGGTTCGATTCCCTAGGACTCATGATAGCCAGATGCACAAGGGGCACATGAATCTGGAGTTCATTTGCAGTGGCTGCAGGCCCTGGAGTACCCATTCTCTCTCTTTCCTTCTCCATCAAATAAATAAAATAAATAAATTAATTAAAAACAAACAAACAAGGAGACAGGCCTTGTGAAGCATGCTTTTAATCCCAGCACTCAGGAGGTAGAGGCAGGAGGATTGCTTTGAGTTTAAGGCCACCCTGTGACATCCAGATCAGCCTTGGCTAGAGTGAGACCCTACCCTGAAAAACAAAACAAGGGGGGGGGGCAGAGACTGGAGAGATGGCTTAGCAGTTAAGGCACTTCCCTGCAAAACCGAAGGATGTAGGTTTGATTCCTCAGGACCCACATAAGCCAAATACAGAAGGTGATGCATGCATCTGGAGTTTGTTTGCAGTGGCTAGAGACCCTGGCATGCTCATTCTCTCTCTCTCTCAAATAAAAATATACTTAAAAGAATAAAAACAAACAAACAAACAAAAAAACAACAGAAAAATTTAAACCAGGTATCGGTGGTGCACATCTTTAATCCCAGCACTTGGGAGGCAGAGGTGGGAGGATCACTGTGAGTTCAAGGCCACATAATGAATTCCAGATCAGCCTGAGCTAGAGAGATACTCTACCTCAAAAACAAACAAACAAACAAAAAACATAAATTAAATAGGGCTAGAGTTAGCCCTTGCTAAATAGTTAGCGCTTGTCTGTGAAGCCTAAGGACCTCAGTACGAGGCTCGATTCCCTAGGACCCACATTAGCCAGATGCACAAGGGGGCACACAACACATTTGGAGTTCGTTTGCAGTGGCTGGAGACCCTGGCACACCCATTCTCTCTCTATCTGTCTCTTTCTTTCTCTGTCACTCTCAAATAAATAAATAAAAATAAACAAGAATAAAATATTTTTTAAAACTTAAAAACAAACAAACAAACAAACAAGATTCTGGAGAGATGGCTCAGCAATTAAGGGGCTTGCTTGCAAAGAACCCTGGTTCAGTTCCCCAGTACTCACGTAAAGCTAGATGCACAAAGTGTACATAGATCTGGAGTTTGTTTACAGGGGCTGGAGGCCCTGGTGCATCCAGTCTTTCTCCATCTGCCTCTTTCTCTATCTTAAATAAATACAGCATTTTTATTTATTTGAGAGTATGAGTGTGGGTGTCATAGGGCCTTCTGCCACTGCAAATGAACTCCAGATGTGTGCACCACTTTGTATATCTGGCTTTATTTATTTATTTATTTTTCAAGACAGGATCTCACTCCAGCCCAGGCTTACCTGGAATTCACTCTGTATTCCCAGGCTGTCCTTGAACTCATATTGATCCTCCTATCTCTGCCTCCTGAGTGTTAGAATTAAAAGCATACGCCACCATGTCCAGCTTTCATCTAGATTTATGTGGGCACGGAGGAATCAAACTTAGGCCCACAGGCTTTGTAACCAAGTCCCTTTAACTGCTGATCCATTCCCTAGTACTTATTTATTTATTTTTCTTCTGAGGTAGGGTCTTGCTCTAGCCCAGTCTGACCTGGAATTCACTATGTAGTCTCAGATGGTCTTGAAATCATGGTAATCCTCTTACCTCTGCCTCTTGAGTGCTGGGATTAAAGGCATGTGCCAACATGCCTGGTTTATTTTAAATTTTTTACTATATTTATTTAAAAGTGAGAGAGAGAGAATTAGAAAATGGGTGTGCTAGGGTCTTTAGCTATCACAATGAATGACCTCCAGATGCATGCACCACCTTGTACATCTGGCTTTAGGTGGGAACAAGGGTCCTTAGGCTTTGCAGGCAAGTGTCTTAACTGCTGCGCCATCTCTCTAGCCCATTTATTTATTTTATTCTTTTTGTTTGTTTGTTTTTTAAAGTATTTTTATTTATTTATTTATTTGAGAGCGACAGACACAGAGAGAAAGACAGATAGAGGGAGAGAGAGAGAATGGGCCCGCCAGGGCTTCCAGCCTCTGCAAACGAACTCCAGACGCATGCGCCTCCTTGTGCATCTGGCTAACGTGGGACCTGGGGAACCGAGCCTCGAACCGGGGTCCTTAGGCTTCACAGGCAAGCGCTTAACTGCTAAGCCATCTCTCCAGCCCTTGTTTGTTTTTTTGAGGGAGGGTTTCACATTAGCCCAAGCTTGCCTGGAGTTCACTATGTAGTTTCAGACTGGCCTTGAACTCACAGTGATCCTCCTACCTCTGTCTCTTGGGTGCTGAGATGGAAGACATGCACAACCACACCTGGCCATATTTATTTTATGTTTAGAAAAAGTTTATTCTAAACATAAAACTCTATTGTATAACCTTAACTAAATTTAAATCATGTTGAAACATGGAAATTTGCCAAAGTACTAACTTTCTGGATGGTGGAGTATGAATTTCTGTATATTCCTAGTAGTCTATATTAAGCACATGCTACTTTCACACTGGGGTGACTGAGGGAATGGTGTTTATGAAAGAATGGTTATAAAGAACCTGTACTTCTCAATGTCATCTCCACTATGGCTCTCTTGCAAACTTTTCAGTGGTCCAATCTGTAGGCAACCCTGAAGCCTGACAGGAATAGAAGCCAGGTGGGCAAACATGGGAATTTCTTCTCTCTCTCAGACTGGGCGGGTCTCTCAGGACTAGCTCACATGGGCCCAGTAGGGCAGTGTCCATCGGTAAAACACCTAATCGGTCCAGTGCTTCAGAATGGTGGTTACACAATGACACTGTACAAGGCCAGTCAGACTCCAGGCAGGGCTGGAGACATCACCTACCTCTGACTGTTGCTCGGGGAGTTTCATATTGTCAAAAATCCGAAACACGATTCTGAACAGGTCCTGCCACCAGTGCTTTTCAAAGGTGTGGCCGTAACTCTTCATGATCTCGAACATGACGGTGAGTCCTCTGGAGGAAAGCAGAAGGGAAAAAGGTTGGGAAAGAGAACAACAACAAAGAGAAGGATGGCAGTGGGGTTGGAGAAGAGACCCAGGCTCATTCAGTGATGCCAAGACACCATGGCACTGGGGGCCTGGTTACCTTGTCCGCACATCTAACTTGCATCTGTTAATGATGCAGGAGAGCTCAAATAAGATGGGGAACCAGCCACGGACCCAGACTCTGTCGCCAGGAGCTACATTCATGTCATCACTTGTGTATTCTTGCAGCACCTACAAGGAGAGTCACATCTCAGATGCAGACTATGCAAGCAGACGGAGGAAAGCAGAAGGGATTATATGTAGACTGAGGTCCCACACAATCTCCTAGCCCCATACTCTGTACTCAGCAGTGCATAAGCTGGAATCCCACAGAGACTGAGAGAGACATTCACCTGCCCATGGGCACTGGAGGGGCTTCCCCCATATGAACCCGTGGACCTTTGCAAGTTTTACAGATCAGCAGAGTCCCAGGGGAGGGGGATTACACTAGTGGTGCTAGAAGTCGAATGGCATTGGCAGAGTATCCCGACCACCTCAGGTTTTCCTGGCATGATGCTGCAGTGCTTAGTAACAGCAGCAGCTTTAATTTACTGAGTGCTTGCTATATGCCAGAACGTTCAAGGATTTTCTATGGATTACCAATCGTCAGAGCTAGGGAGATGGCTCAGCAGATCAAGGCACTTGCTTGTAGTCTGCTGGCTCAGGTTCAATTCCCCAGCACCCATGTAAACTGGATGTAAAAAGTGGCCTAGGCATCTGGTATTTGTTTGCAGTGGCCACAGGCCCTGGTGCACCCACACACAAAGATACTTTTGAAAAGCCAAATTAATGATGGTCCCATTTTACTGATGGGCTAACTGGGGCACAGGTGCTAAGGACCTAAATATGCTACATCTGTCCTTCAGCCAGGGCCAGTTTCCCCACAGCTTGGGTGTGTGTGAAGCCCACTTCTATCTGGGATCTCCATTCCTCTACTCTGCAGGTACTCTCAAAGTGGCTGGAGACCCTGGTGTGCCCATTCTCTTGCTCTTTTTATCTGCTTCTTTCTCTGACTCTCAAATAAATAAATGAATAATTAAAATATTAAAAAAAAAACCCAATGTGAACCAGGCATGGTGGCACATGACTATAGGCCCAGCACTCAGGCGGAAGAGGTAGGAGGATCATCATGAATTCAAGGCCACCATGAGATTACATAGTGAATTCCAGGTTAGCCTGGGCTAAAGTAAGACTCTACCTCAAAAAAACAGAAACAAACAATATGGAATATGGTATGTTAACAAATTTTTGAATTTTCATTTATGAGAGAGAGCAAGAACAGAGAATTGGCACGCCAGGGCATTAGCCATTGCAAATGAACTCCAGTCACATGTTGGGCATCTGGCTTACATGGGTTTTGTGAAATCAAACCTGCATCCTTAGGCTTCGCAGGCAAGAGTCTTAACCGCTAAGCAATCTCTCCAGCCCTAGAATGTGGTATTTTAAAAGTTCAGTATGAGAGGTTGGGGAGATAGCTCAATGGTTAAAGGTACATGCTTGCAAAGCTTGCTGGTCTAAGTTCAATTCCCCAGCCACCCATGTAAATCCAGATAGACGCCCATTTGTAGTGGCATGAGTCACTGACCCATCCATATACACACAAACACTTTTTTTTAAAAGTTCAGTATGATAGCCAGACATGGTGGCACACACCTTTCATCCCAGTACTCTGGAGGCTGAGGTAGGCGGCTCACTGTGAGTTCAAGGCTAGCCTGAGCTACAGAGTGAGTTTTAGGTCATTCTGGGTTAGAATGAGACCCTGCCTCAACCCCCACCCCTCAAAAAAAAAAAAAGTTTAGTATGAATGGATTATACATGCTCATAATCCCAGCTGGAGGAGTAGCTCAAGGATGAAGTCAATCTGAATTACACAGTGAGACCCTGTCTCAAGTAAAAAAAAAAAAAAAAAGCTACTTATTTTATTTGTCAGGTGTGGTTTCACCACTCAGGTGGCAGAGGCAAGAATATTGCTCCAAGTTCTAGGCAAGCCTGGACTATACCATGGAAAATTCAAGGTTAACCAGATTTACATATTTACACACTGTCTTAAAAAACAAAAAGTTTAAAAAAAAAAGTAAAAAAAAAAAAACCCAAAAGGTTCAGTATGAGTAAGATGATCCCACATACATACACAGCAAGGAAAAGGCACAACCCATGACAGTGGCATCTACATAAACACATCTCTAAAGGACAGGCCAGAAAGCTCATTGTCAGGAGCCAAGGCTTGGCTTTCTCCACCCTTCCCACACAAGCAAGAAGAGGGGAAATACCCGAGGCCTCTCAGAAACGTATTTCCCACAGAAGCGGATGAGGCGGATGGCCTCCATGCTGGTGTCAGGGAAAGCGGCATTACAGGCAAACTCTGACAAGCACTTCACTGCATCCTGAAAGGAGTCGATGGCTGCAGGGAAATGGTGCTGGAACACAGTTGCTGGGGAAATAAGATTGAGAAACGGTGGTCAGAGATGTGGCCTTCCAGGAGTCCCAGCATGTCTGTGCCTCTGGAAAGCAGCTTTTCTGAATTTCTTCCTTTACTTTTGTGTGCCTCATTTCCTGTGGTAGACAGGGAAGCAAAGCTATTCACAGGAGCCATGCTGTTGACCTTTCCCATGAACACTGAGTTAGGGAACCCTAGATCTCTGCTCCTGGGGGAACCATAGGGGTCTCTGTGAGCCTCTGAACCTATGAATACCAACCTATGAATACATAGCCTTGTTGCAGCTATGTGCTCAGAGGCGTCTGTTCAGTGGACACTGCTGACACAGTAGCACTGAGCTCACAGCCGGCAGCACAGCTGCACAGATCTTCTCCGCAGGACATGTCAGCTGTCTGCACTTAGGAACATTAGGCAGCACTCAACATTACACTTTGCGGACATTTTTTTGTTCGTTTTTTTTTTTTAATTTATTTATTTTTATCTATTTGAGAGGGACACAGAGAGAGAGAAAGAGGCAGACAGAGAGAGAGAGAGAGAGAGAGAGAGAGAGAGAGAGAGAACGGGGGCGCCAGGGCCTCCAGCCACTGCAAACAAACTCCAGATACATGTGCCCCCTTGTGCATCTGGCTAACGTGGGTTCTGGGGAGTTGTGCCTGGAACTCGGGTCCTCAGGCTTCACAGGCAATTAACCACTAAGCCATCTCTCCAGCCCCTTTTTTGTTTCTTTGGGGTAGGGTCTCATTCTAGCCCAGGGTGTAGCCTTAGGGTGGCCTTGAACTCATGGTGATCCTCCTACCTCTGCCTCACGAGTGCTGGGATTAAAGCCATGCGCCACCACACCGAGCTTTGGGGCATTTTAAATAGCAAAACCACCAGCCCAAAACACAAAAAATGTTAATGTGGCATTCAACAGATTTCAAAAAGGACCCTTGGCTGGAGAGATGGCTTAATTGTTAAGGCGTTTGCTTGCAAAGCCTAAGAACCCAGGTTCTATTCTCCAGGTCTCACATGAGCCAGATGCACAAGGTGGCACATGTGTCTGGAGTTCGTTTGCAGTGGCCAGAGGCCCTGGCACACCCATTTCCAATTCCCCTCCTTCTCTCTGTCTCAAATAAAGTTAAATAAATAAATAACTTTTAAGAAGGACCCGGATACTGGCAATGATAGCTAAAACAAGAGGGTGCAGTGTCACCTTGCTCTGCCTCAGCTGAGCACATGTGCTGTGGGTGCTGCTCTGTATATGCGTGTGTTGGCAAATGACCACACACGCAGACTCCACTGGCGTGACACCTGCCAGCAAGTCCTGCCCTGGGTTGCTGTGGAGATTAGCACCTGCCACGTGCATCCAACCTTACTCAACACATTATTCCCTCACAGCAGAACTAAAGCGAGGAAGTCCCCGTAGATAGGAAGATGGCAGTAAGACTTGCAGTGGGACATCAGACGGGAGAGAACAGAGGCACTTACAGACGATGTGGCCTGTGGTCTGGAAGGCTAGCTCCACAATGTTCCCATCGTGGTCAGAGGCAGCCTGGTGGAACACAGCGAAGATGTTCTTCCAGCCGGAGCGGATGTTGGCTGCCTGGGAACTCACCATCTGTGCAATGCAGCGGATCACCATGTCCCGGATGGTTGGGGACCTGAGGAGGAAGTGGGACAGCCATGTCATCTGTATTTTGGGAAGTAGGAAAAGAAATGAACACAGTTCTGGCCTTAGAAGTAGCATGTTAGAAGACCATGTTTTGAATGCCAGGTGTGGTGGTGCATGCTTTAGTGCCAGCCCTCTAGAGGTGAGGTAGGAGGGTTGCTGTGAGCTAGAGGGCAGCCTTGACTACAGAGTGAGGTCCAGATCAGCCTGGGCTAGTGAAACCCTGTTTCAGAAAACTATGTTTTAAAGCACATAGCAATCATACTCGCTTAGGCCCCATCCCTTTCTTCTCATTCCACTCTGGATGGTCAGCCATCATCCTGCAGCCATGAAACAAGGTTGGGGTTTATGGACATAGCTCAGTGGCTGAAGTGCTTGCCACTCAAGCTAGAATTCCAGGTCAGCCTGGGCTGGAGCAAGACCCTGCCTTGAAAAACAAAAACAAGAACCAAAAAAAAAAAAAAAAAAAAAAAAAAGTCTCATATAAAACTGGGCACGGTGGCTCATGCTTTTAATCCTAGCACTTGGGAGACAGAGGTAGGAAGATAGCCATGATTTTGAGGCCTGAGACTACATAGTATTCCAGGTCAGTTTGGGCTAGAACAAGACCTACCTCAAAACACACACACACACACAAAAAGAAGGTCATTGGACTGGAGAGATGGTTTAGTGGTTAAATGCTTGCCTGTGAAGCCTAAGGACCCTGGTTCGAGGCTCGATTCCCCAGGACCCACATTAGCCAGATGCACAAGGGGGTGCATGCATCTGGAGTTAGTTTGCAGTGGCTGGAAGACCTGGTATGCCCATTCTCTCTCTCTCTGCCTCTTTCTCTCTCTCTCAAATAAATAAAAATGAACAAAAAAAGTTAAAAAACAAAAAGGTCATATAGCCCAGGCTGGCTATGAACTTATCATGTTGCTTTTTTTATCTCCCAAGTGTTGGACTTATAAATGTGTGCATTTTTTTTAAATAAACTTATTTCAGCTTTCAAATTATATTTATTTCTTGAGAGAGAGATATAGGTGTATCAGGGTCCCTAGCTACTGTAAAAGAACTCCAGACACATGTACCATCATGTGCATCTGGCTTATGTGGGTTCTGAGAGATCAAACCTTGGTCCCCTTAAGATTAGCAGGCAAGTGTCTTAACTGCTAAGCCATTTTTCCAACCCATGTTTTTTATTGTATTTTGCTTTTTTGAGGTAGACTCTGGCTCTAGCCCAGGCTGACCTGAAATTCTCTATGTAGTCTCAGGCTGGCCTCAAACTCATGGTGATCCTCCTACCTCTGCCTCCCGAGTGCTGGGATTATAAATGTGTGCATGTTTTTTATTTTGTGCATATGCATATTTGTATATATTGAGTGCATGTGTATGTACAAGTGTGCATGAATGTTGGGTGTATTCATCAATCCTTCTCTACTCTATTATTTTTATTTTTTGAGGTAGGGGTCTCATTCTAGCCTAAGCTGATCTGGAAACTCTGTAGTCCCAGGCTGACCTTGAACTCACAGTGATCCTCCTGCCTCTGCCTCCTAAGTGCTAGGATTAAAGGCAGTGTGTGCTACCACACTCAGCTCCTTAAGTTTTATTTACTTGCATATGAGTATGTATGGGGGAGGACACACTAGTGTCTGTTGGCCTTCCATTGCAAATGAAATTCTATTTGGCTTTATGTAGGTGCTGGGGAGTTGAATCCAGGCCAACAAGCTTTATAAGCAAGTATCCTGGGCCAAATGCACGACTGCTTCAAAGGACCAGTTCCTGATCTCTTTTAGCACCTTCCTGGGGACAAAAGGCTAGCTCATATAATTGTCTTCTTGTGAGGATGCTTCAGCAGTGAATTGCTCTTATCAGCCCCAATATAGCTGGCATATTCTCATCAGCTGCATGGTGGCTCCTGCCCTGGGAAGGCCTAGGCTTCGACCTTGATGTGATTGGCCATGGATATGAGTCACAATCTGTTCACACTACTTGCTTCCAACAGCAGATTTAAAAAGTCCTCATGCAATTAAGTGTTGGGAGGCACTTGTGACCACCAAGGAGGATGTGACCAGATGTCTTTGTAGTAACATGAATTACCTGTTTTTCTTCATAATATGCTCAAAGGGTCTCAGAAAATCTTTCTGGAACCGGAAGTTGGCTAATTCACCCTTCTCCAGGAACTTCATGGAGAGCTGCCTTAGTGAGTCAACGGCAAAGATAGCCACATCTTCATTGGGGTTACAGCCAACCTGACAGATCAGGAAGTGAAGAATAGGTTCAGCACAGCAATGATAGGTGTGGGGCTCCACCATGGAGGATGGACAGCCTACGTGCAAGCACACTGGGGAGGCACAGGAAGGAGGAGGGAGGAAGGGACTGCCACTTCTTGGCTAAGATCTGTCTGGTTTTATTGAAGTGTAATGATGAACAGATCACTACTGCACAATTAATTAAAAGTATGTTTAAGTTACACTATTTTGACTTTTTAATTATAAAATACATAAAACAATACTGACCATCTTAATCTTTTTTGTTGTTGTTTCTGCTGCTAAAGTTTGAACCAGAGCCTCAATGAACCCATGACAGCCCCCATCCCCCAAATGAACCAGCTTCATTCAGTGGTCTCGGGGTGCACCCACGCCCCACGCATGTGAAGACAAGTACTTCACTATGGGTTACATGGCCTTGCCTTCATTACTTTAAGTGCACAGTTCAGTAGTGTACAGTCACACTGTTTGCAAATAGTCTCCAAGTCTTCTCACCTGAAAACTAAAGCTCTGTACCCCACGGGAAGCACACATTGGAAGATGGTGCCCCTCCTGGTGAGGGTTCCCATTCTTGTCCAGGGTTGCAGCTAACCTACCTGCCACCACCAACTCTACCAGCAGATTCCACAGTCCCCATTACTGAGAGCAGTGCCTTCATGTTAACATTATACCATTTCCCTACCACACATAAAGTAGTCAAATAAACTACTATCTCACTGACTTGAAAAAAATAAATAAAAAATCAAACTTTATATCCATGGGAACAGCTCGTAGGTATGACTGCATTTGACTCAAATACACAGGATGGGTGAAAAGACTATAGAAAAACACTTCTCATGGCACACTCTCCTGCTGCTGTTGTCCATTTGATGTTGGCCAGGAGGTGATGTCCACCCTCTGCTCATGCTATCATTTCCCCCTGCCATCATGAAGCTTCCCCTTGAGTCTATAAGCCAAAATAACCCCTCCCCCAAAACACAAAAACAGAGGCTGTTCGGTTTCCTTAAAAACTGTACTTGTGCCGGGCATGGTGGCGCACGCCTTTAATCCCAGCACTCAGGAGGCAGAGGTAGGAGGATCACTGTGAGTTGGAGGCCACCCTGAGACTACATAGTGAATTCCAGGTCAGCCTGGGCTAGAGTGAGATTCTACCTCAAAAAAATAAAAACACAAACAACAACAACAAAAAACCCTGTACTTGTTGGGCTGGAGAGATGGCTTATCAGTTAAGGCACTTGCCTATAAAGCCTAAGGACCCAGATCAATTCCCTAGAACCCACATAAACTAGATGTACAAGGTGGCACATGTGTCTGGAGTTCATTTTCAGGGGCTAGAAGCCCGGGCACACCCATTCTCTCTCTCTCAAATAAATTAATATTTTTTTGAACTGTATTTGTCTATGGTTTACCTACTTCCAGGGACTAGAGCTTCAGATACACACACACACACACACACACACACACACACACACACACACACACTCAGTTGTGCTTTTCTGACTTGCTCCTCCAGAAGGGCCCCCAAAACAAAGGAAGAGAAAGGTTTGCAGCCACCTCACTAACAAGGGGTCTGGGAGCAGCAGCCTGTTCTACAGAAATTTTATTTTATTTTTAGGCGGGGGAGAGAATAAATGAGAATGGAAATAAGAATGAGTGCATAGGCATGCCTGTGCCTCTTGCCATTGCAAATGAACTCCAGACTCAAGTGAAACTTTGTGCATCTGGCTATATGCGGATACTGGAAAATTAAACTTGGGCCAGCAGGCTTCATAAACAAGCACCTTTAAATCACTGATCCATCTCCCCAGCCCCCAAGGGATTATACTGGTATGTGGCCTCGTCTGAATCTGGTTTTGTTTTGTAAACCTGGAGATCAGTTCAGTGCCTCACACACACTAGACACGTGTTCTACACTGACTTATGCCTAGTCATTAAAAAGTTTATTTTAGCCGGGTGTAGTGGCACACACCTTTAATCTCAGCACTTGGGAGGCAGAGGTAGGATGATTGCTGAGAGTTCAAGGCCAGCCTGAGTGAGTTCCAGGTCAGTCTGGGTTACAGCAAGACCCTACCTTGAAAAACAAACAAAAAAGCTTATTTTGGGGGGCTGGGGAGATGGCTCAGTAAGGACCTGATTCCCAGCACCTACATGAAAGCCAGATGGGGTAGCGTGTATCTGTAATGCCAGCACTCCTACGGTGAGATGGGAGGTGAAAAAGGAAAACTAGGTCATGGGCTAGCCAGCCTGGCGAATGCAGCAGGGACACCACGGAGACCATTGCCTCAAACAGAGACATACTCAGAGACACAGACACAGTGGTCTTTAAGTGCACAGCGCAGCAGGGCTGGTTGTGTCCACACTGCATGAAATCTCCAGGACTGTCTTCACTGGTAGAACTGAAGCCGTCCCCATTTTCCCTTCCTGCTGGCCCCAGCAACCACCACTCGACTGTCTGTCTTGAGGAGCTCAACTAGGTAACTCCTCTAAAGGAATCATGGTATCTTTCCTTTGTGACTTCCAACAAGGTGGAAGGTGAGGAACAAATCCTGAAGTTATCTTCCGACCTCTACACATAAGCCGCGATATGCACAGGCTCGTTCTCTCTCTTTCTCTCAGATTTGATTAAACAGTTTTATTTTTTGAAAAAGAAATGTAGGGTTGGAGAGATGGCTTAGCGGTTAAGGTGTTTGCCTGTGAAGCCAAAGGACCCAGTTTCGATTCCCCAGGACCCACATAAGCCAGATGCACCTGCAGTTTGCAGTGGCTGGAGGCCCTGGCGTGCCCATCCTCTCACTCTCTCTCTCCCTCTTTCTCAGTCAAATAAGTAAATAAATAAATAATATTTTTTTAAAACAGAAATGTAGCAATACCATTTGTCATAGTGAAAAGAGAAGCAATAGAGAAATGGCTGCATAATGAAAGGTTCATACACATAGAATACTATTAGGCACTTAGAGGAAAATAAACTCAGTCTAAGTAAGAAAACTTATACATGCTACAAGTCATTTTGCTGAATCGAATAGTCTAGTCACAGTGGACAAATACCAAGCTGGAGAGATGGCTTAGCAGCTAAGGTGCTTGCCTGCAAAGCCAAAGGACCCAGGTTTGATGCCCCAGGACCCATGTAAGTTAGATGCACAGGTGGTACATGCATCTGGAGTTTGCATTTTATTTTGGTTTTTCAAGGTAGAGTCTCACTGTAGCCCAGGCTGACCTTGAACTGCCTCCTGAGTGCTGGGAATAAAGGTGTGCACCACCACAACCAGCTCATGCCATGCTTGTGTAACTAGAGACTAAGGAAAAGAAGATTCTCGTACAGAAGTCCACGCAAAGCACATGCTTTGGGATACACAGCATGTTTACTGTGCACTGTGCTCATGGCAGGTGCTTTCTGGTCGAGAGGGGGCATCACGTGACTGTTCACACAACCCTGCTGAGCTCCAGCGGCACTCAGCCACCTGCTTTTCCTCAAAGCTGTGAGATTCTCACTGACCTCAGCTGACGAGGGGAAGTGGAACATCTTTTCAAGCTAGAGGAAGAACAGAGTCTCATGCGTCTGAGTTTTCCATGCTGCGTGTTTGGCAGCACTGATTAGAAGGAACATTTTAACAAAGCTGACAAGTGTGAAATGTCAGCTGTATCCTGAGCTTACCTGCAAGTGGCCCAGGATAACTAAGAACTGCAAACAGTGATTCTTCACAAGAATTGCAGGTAGGAAAAGTAGTATTTACAATGCTGGTGCCTTTCTAGAAAGTCCCAGTGAGCATGAAGTCTAAGTGTCTGAGGAGCTCGCAAATGTTAAACACTTGGGACAGTTATTTCTGAGAGAACAGAGGACTCCACAGCTGCCAGCCCAACAGCTGGTGGAGGAAATAAAGTGTTACTGCCACAGCACTGGACAAGTGCCCAAGGCAATCATGGGAGGATGACATTGCTCCCTTAAGCAAGTGCACACCAAACACTGTTCACCCAGAACGAGGGAAGATGGTACTGAGCCAGCTGGCTGCTTCACCAGATCTGCCCTTCACTCAAATGCCCTTCTTCTCTCCTGACAGGGGCTCAGGTGAAAGCCATGTCTGATCACATCACCCAAAAAACCTGGCACATGGCATTCCTCACTTTCCCATCAGCTACTGCATGAGGAAATGAGGACAAAAGCCTCTGGCCAGTGCCTGGCACAGCAGAGCATATGCTGGGAGGGACCTCATTTTGAGCTGATGAGGAGACAAAGAACTGACATGCACCACTGTGTCAACATAAAAGAAGCCCACACGGCATGACCCTTATGTCAGTGGGTGCCTGCCCCAGTGATGGTGTCCACCCCTCCTGACCACACACTTGGTGATATCACATTGCAATCTTTTTCTTTTTCCTTTTTTTTTGAGGTAGGGTCTTGCTCTAGCCCAGGCTGACCTGGAATTCATTATGTAGTCTCAGGCTGGTCTCACGGTGATCCCCCTACCTCGGCCTCCTGAGTGCTGGAATCAAAGGTGTGCGCCACCATGCCTGGCTTCACATTGCTATCTTTTTTGTTTGTTTGTTTGTTTTTGTTTTTTCGAGGTAGGGTCTAGCTCTAGTCCAAACTGACCTGGAACTCACGATGTAGTCTCAGGGTGGCCTGGAACTCACGGTGATCCACCTACCTCTGCCTCCCGAGTGCTGGGATTAAAGGCGTGCGCCACCACACCCGGCCACATTGCTATCTTTAACAGCCTCGGTGAGGTATCTGTACCACAGGCATGGGCAGGTGCTACAAATCACTTGTCCCTGACTGTTCTGTATCCCACAGTGACTACTTCTACAGATGTAGTAAATGTAAGAAGAGCCACTCTCTTTCAGATTCTTTGTTTTTGGTAACAGCATTAATACTTTCTATGCTGTAACTCTTCAACCAAAAGCACAAGAAAGAGCTGGAGACATGGCTCAACGGTTAAGGCACCAATCTGCAAAACATAACCCAGGCTCAATTCCTCAAAACTCATGTAAAGCCAGATGCACAAAGTGGCACATGCATAAGGAGTTTCTTTGCAATGTCTAGAGATCCTGACACACCCATTCTCTCTCTCTTTCTCTCTCCTTGAAAATATATAATTTTTTTTAAAAGTCTAAGAAAATCTGTTTTGAGATCATGGCATGTGCTTTGGTAAGAAAACACATTTGAACAACTATATTTTCCTTAAGAAGGAAATGAAAGGGCTGGAGAGATGCCTTAGTGGTTAAGGCGCTTGCTATCAAAGACAAAGGACCTAGGTTCAATTCCCCAATACCCATGTAAAACCAAATGCACAAGGTGGTGCATGCGTCTGGAATTCGTTTGCTAGATACCCTGGCATGACCATTCTCTCTCTCTCTCTCTGCCTCTTTCTCTCAAGTAAATAAAAATACACATAGTTTTAAAAAGAAGCAAATGGCAGCACACACACAGATCCACACTCTTTTGACTACTTTCCCTCCACTCCTTTTGAGTCAGTCATCATCTCCCATATCACACGAGGCTGGCTCTCTCTCTGATGTTCTCCACTGTGCATATTAGGTTAGTTGGCCTGTGAGCTTCGGGATTCTCCTGATTGGGTGTCAATTCTCTTGTTAGGCGCACTGGACTACAGACACTTGAGCTACACATTTGACTTTAAATGGGTGCCAGGGATCCAAATTTGGGCCTTCAGGCTTATGAAGTAAGTACTGTTATTCACGGAGCCATCTCCTCAGCTTCTCAATTTCTTTTAGTTGTAGCAAAAAATGTACTTACCTGGGCTGGAGAGATGGCTTAGCAGTTAAGTCACTTGCCTGCAAAGCCTAAGGATCCACATTTGACTCTCCAGATCCCACATAAGCAGATGCACAAGCAAAAGGTTGCAAAGGCCCACTAAGTGGCACAAGCATCTGGAGTTCAATTGCTGTGGCTGAGGCCCTGGTGTGGCAATTCTCTGTCTCTCTCTCTCTCAAATCAATCAATAAAGAAAGTACTTGCTTTTTTTTTTTTTTTTTAGGTAAAGTCTCACACTAGGCCAGGCTGATCTGAACATCACTATGTAGTCTCAGGCTGGCCTTGATCTCACAGCCATCCTCCTACCTCAGCCTCCCAAGTGATTGGATTAAAGGTATGTCCACCATGCCATGCCATGCCATGCCATGCCAGGCTTCTTTCTTTTCAAGGTACAGACTTGTTCTAGCCCAAGATGACTTGGAATTCACTCTGAAATATCAGGCTGGCCTGGAACTCACAGTAACCTTTCTACCTCTGCCTCCAGAGTGTTGGGATTAAAGGTGTGCACTACCATGTCTGCCTCTCTTCCTCTTCTTTTTCTTTTTTGAGTTAGGGTTTCACTGTAGTCCAGGCTGATCTGGAATTCACTATGTAGTTGCAGGGTGGCCTCGAACTCATGGTAATCCTCCTACTTCTGCTTCCTGAGTGCTGGGAATAAAGGTGTGCGTCACCATGCCTGGCTTCCTTTTTTTTTTTTTTCGAGGTAGTGTCTCACTCTGGTCCAGGCTGACCTGGAATTCACTATATTCACTATGGTCTCAGGGTGGCCTTGCACTCATTGCACTCCTCCTACCTCTGCCTCCCGAGTGCTGGGATTAAAGGCGTGTGTTACCATGCCTGGCAGTTTTGTTATTTTAAAGACAGAATCTAGTGGGATGTGATAGCACACTAACTAATACTAATTAATACTAGTACTTGGGATTAAAGGTGTGCACTACCACGCCCAGCAAAATAAAATATTTTAAAAAATAGACAGGGGCTGGAGGGATGGCTTAGTGGTTAAGGCATTTGCCTGCAAAGCCAAAGGACCCAGGTTCGATTCCCCAGAACCCACATTAGCCAGATGCACAAGGGGGTGCATGCATCTGGAGTTTGTTTGCAGTGGCTGGAAGCCCTTGTGCACCTATTTTCTGTCTCCCTCTTTCTCTGTCACATACATAAATAAATAAAAATAAAATATTTTTAAAAAATTGGTCAGGGGGTGATGTCTACCCTCTGTTCATGCCATTGTTTTCCCTGCCCTCATGGAACATCCCTTCGAGTCGGTAAGCCAAAATAAGCCTTTTTCCCACGAGCTGCTCTTGGTTGGGTGATTTCTGCCAGCAATGAGAACCTGACTACAGCAGTATATGAAAATATTTTCAGGGCTGGAGAGATGGCTTAGCGGTTAAGCACTTGCCTGTGAAGCCTAAGGACCCTGGTTCGAGGCTCGGTTCCCCAGGTCCCAGGTTAGCCAGATGCACAAGAGGGCGCACGCGTCTGGAGTTCGTTTGCAGAGGCTGGAAGCCCTGGCGCGCCCATTCTCTCTCCCTCCCTCTATCTGTCTTTCTCTCTGTGTCTGTCGCTCTCAAATAAATAAATAAATAAAATTAAAAAAAAAAAAAAGAAAAGAAAATATTTTCACTACCCCTGGATTTTTAATTAATCCACATGATTTCTACCAAAGTATATTAATCCTATCAATCTATCCTTGATCCCATAAGAAAAATGAATTGATGGCATTCTAAACATGGACCAACTTTTATATTACTTCTGTTTGAATGTGGGTACCTTTTTTCTTTTGGAGACAGGGTTTGGCCTCAATTTTGCTATGTTGCTGAAGATAGCTTTGAGCTTCTGATGTTCCACTTCCATCCCCTCCTGGGATTGCTATGGTGCATCACCACACCAGGGTTTATGTGGTGTTATGATGGAACCCAGGGTTTTCTCCATGCTAGGTCAGTACTCTACCACCCACTGAGCTACATCACCAGCTCCCTACTTTTCTTTGGGACACCAAGGAAGTAGTGTTTGAAGCCAGATGTCACCTTATTGAAATGATCGCCAATGACATGCCATATGCGGGACCACTGCAGCCGGATCCGATTCATGTTGTAGTATGAGATCTCCACGATCTTCTGCAAGCTGAACATGCGAGGGTGATGGTGGGAAGCCAGTTCATCCATGGACACAGCACACAACCAGCGGACAAAGTCAACTACAGGCCAGAGTTAACAACATGTGTGAAGCCTCGTTAGTAAGTCACACCATCAAAATGCAAGGCTTATATGGTCATCACAGGTGCATCAAATACATACCTATTGCATTTCCATCTAGTCTTGTGGAGCCCGTAAAAATTCTAGAGACAGTTACAGACATCACAAAATGATTAGATTTGGAAGTTGAAATTTCTCAAGTTCTCAGAAAAGGAAGAGAGGAAACATTTAAGTCTAGTGCCTCTATCAAAACAAATCATCATAAGCCTGGCATGGTAGCTCACGCCTTTAATCCCAGCACTTGGGAGGCAGAGGCAGAGGTAGGAGGATTGCTGGGAGTTTGAGGCCCTATTTTGAAATACACACCCACACCCACACGACCCTCCCTCCCTCCCTCCTTCCCTCCCCTTGTCTCAAGCCGGATGGATAGAGAAGACAAATACCCTGAAGTTGTCCTTAGACTTCCACACATGTACTGTGGCACATGCATGCCAATACCCCTCTACATACATCATTTACACATAAATACATCTATATACATAAACACATCATATACACATCATATACACCCATATATACATAAAATATATATATATATTTTTTAAATTTTTATTAACATTTTCCATGATTATAAAATATATCCCATGGTAATTCCCTCCCTAAAATATATATTTTTAAAAATATTCTTATTTATTTATTTGGCAGAGAAGGAGGGAGAGAGAATGGGCATACCAGGCCTCCAGGCACTGCAGATAAACTCTAGATGTGTGAGCCCCCTTGTACATCTGGGTAACGTGGGTCCTGGGGAATCAAACCTGGGTCCTTTAGCTTTGCCTTAACTGCTAAGCCATCCCTCCAGCCCCATAAAATATATTTTAAAAATACCAGTAGGAGGGTCCCACATGCAGCCAATCTACTTAGGAATGACCATGCCCATGTCCAGGAACTAGCAGAGGACACCAGACCACAGATAACAGAGCCTCACTGGAGAACAAAGTCATTACCTGTCCACTGCGACAACCACACTCTGTGAGCTGGTTTCACCGACAGACTCCTGGAAGCTGGCCATTTGTCTTTTATCCACGCCACCACTCACCAAATTACCTTAAGAATAATACACAAAGTAAGCAGGACTTCAAATGCAGGCTGTCATTTTGTCCTGCTCTGAGTCTCAATCTAACCCAGGCTGACCCGGAACTTGCTTTGTAGTCCAGAATGCCCTTGGACTCACTGATCTACCTCAGTCTCCCAAGTGCTGGGATTATAGGTAAGAACCATCTCCACAGCTATTAAGGTGGTATATGCGTTTTCTCCTTTACTGCATATGCACAGACTGTGTGGTGTGGTGTATACATGTGTACTTGTGCTGACATGGTGCCTGTGGGCTTGTTTGCAGCAGTAGGATGAGACCGTTGGGTGTGTCTATCACTCACCAGCCTGTTTCTTCGTTGTAATGAAGTCTATTACTGACTGTGGAGCCTGCCATTCAAGAGCCCAGTGATTTTATGATCTCTGCTCCCACAGGACTGGGGTCACAGGTATGTATAGCCACACTCAGCTATTTACATGGATTCTGAAGATTCAAATGCAGGCTCCTTCAGGCCCTCATGTTTGTGCAGGAAGTGCATGTAACCACTGAGCCATCTCTTCAGTCCCAGGCTGGTACTTGAACAATGTATCCAGGTTCGGTGTGATGTCATACACTTATTAAGCCTTGCATAAAAGGAGGTAGAGGCAGGAGGATCAGGAGTTCAAGGCCAGCCTTTGCTGCATAATTAGTTTGAGACCAGCCTGGGCTAAACTGAAACAGTATCTCCAAGAGGAAAGAAACACACACAAAAAAAAAACTGTTGGGCATGGTGGTGCACGCCTTTCATCCCAGCACTTAGGAGGCATAGGCAGGAGGATCACCATGAGTTCAAGGCCACCCTAAGGCTACAGACCAAATTCCAGGTCAGCCTGGACTACAGTGAAACCCTACCTTGAAAAACTGAAAAATAAAAAACTAAAAATAAAAACCACTGCAACTGGTACCTGCTGCCTCAATAGCCAAATACAAGGGCACAGTGACACCAGCTCTATGGATGATCGAGCAGCACTGAACCATGTCCTTATTAGAAGCTGCCAACTTTTCTGTCCCAGTACTAAGGTTCTTATTTAGGAGGATCATTAGAACCCAGTGATGAAGGCCGCTCTCTGACAGTGTGCACTGGCCATCTTCCAGATGCCTGACAGGCACCAACACTCAAGAGGCAGGCCATGTCCCTGACCCTCCCTCCCGCCCCGAGCTGGGGCTGTGTGGCTGCACTGTGCTGCTCCATTTCGTGCAGGTCTCACAGCCTTCTGCTGCATTTGGATGGCTTGAGCTTACATCCTACCTCTGCTACTTCCTTGCCCCGGGACCCTGCTCAAGTCGCTCCCCCTGTGCTGCAGTTTTCCCAATTACACACTGAAGAGGACTGTAACAGTCTTCATGTTGTTGGGTTGCTAGAAGGAGTAAATGAGCTAGTGCTCAGAATGTGGCAGCTGCCACATCTGCTTGCCCACTGACTGGAGAGTCCCTCAGTCCACAGGAAATATGGTAACAGCTCTGTGCACATAAGGACATCGTCTGTCCAGTGGTCTTCCACCCAACACACACAAGCTGCAGACAAGCTGCCTGCCCCATGCAGAGACACAAGACAGCTCCTCTCACAGAGCCCCATGGTGCTAAAGGACACGCCTGGCACAGACACAGATACACCACGGCAGTGAACCCTGCTGATGGTGGCAAACAGATAATGACTCAGCAGTCCACTTGCACTCATCACCACACTCAGAAAGGGAAGGGTCACAGGACAATCCTGACCAGATAAGAAGAACTTCATCATAGTTAGCTTGCGAATCTGTGCTAGCCAGTTGGGTCTGGTGTCTTACCGAGGCCGAGACCCATGAACTCTTCTCCTGCTAGCATGTGGCCCTTCAGGCTCCCTTCTCTTTCCCGCCCAGAGCCAGACAGGTAGCGGGTCTTCACCCCGGTTCCTATCAGCTGAGCGAGCTCCAGCTGGCTGATGCATTTCAAGATCTAAGAAAATGAAGGCGTAAGAAATGAGGCCTCACAGTACATAGCCCGAGGGAGTGTCGTAGCCTGCATTCAATCATCAGTGGTTTCAAGAACACAAACCTGAGGGCTTTTGGGTGGCTTTACTAGAGGCCAAAATGGGTAGTTAGCAGTAGCAAGAATCCTGGCTCACAGCTCTGAATGTGGCCTTTGAAGATGGACTACCATGCACTATTTTTTCCTGATCGTTAAAAGGTGAGAGCAAGGCATGCATGATGGCTCACACCTCTAATCCCAGCACGGGCAGAGGTAAGGGGATGGCTATGAGTTCAAGATCAGCCTGGGCTAGAGGGAGACCCTGCTTCAAAAAAACAAAAAGAGCATGAGCAATAAGCAAAAGAAAAGTTGGCACAATGGGTTTATACCATGTGCATGTGTATATATCTGTAGATTTAGTTAAGTGCTCAGTAGAGGAAACTATCCAACTGGAGCAAGGATTTGCCTAGTCTGCTACTTACCCCAGAGAGTCCGACCCAGCTCTCATCCCCCAGCTTCCCTGTCCATGCTCTCCCTCAGACACCCTGCGTGGCCTCGTCGGCCTCCAGGGTGTTTCTGTAACTTGTTATTTCAGGCCCCAACCCCGGCTTTTGCGCCTGCTGTTCTTCATGCTGCTGCGGCTTCTAGCTCAGAGATGTGTCCCAACCAAGAGAACCTCCCAGATTTTTTTTTTTTTTTAACATTTAAAAATACAGATTTTAGCTGAGCCGGGCATGGTGGTGCATGCCTTTAAGCCCAGCACTCGGGAGGCAGAGATGGAAGGATCAAGGTGAATTCGAGGCCACCCTGAGACTACAAAGTGAATTCCAGGTCAGCCTGAACTAGAATGAGACCCTACCTCAAAAAACAAAAAATAAATATAAGTAAATAAATAAATGCAGACTTTAATAAGTTCAAAGTACATAATGAGGTGAGTTTGTAGAACAGCCAACGAAGTTACATAAATTAGGTGATACAAGTATCCACTTAAAGTTTCTATATTTCTCTTTTTTGTGCAGAACATTTATTAAGGTTGTTTAATATACAATTTTTCATTTGTGTTTTTGTAAGTCCTTTACTATAAAGATAATTCTTTTGTCTGATGACAAATAACAGCCACAATGATCATTCTTGACCTCCATGCTGGATAAATTCCATTTCTTCTTGAGAGATAAGTTTCCTTCTGTATTTCTGAGGTAAGGTTTTGATTATGTCTGTAGTGTCTGGTGGACCCTGATGCATCAGCAATCTGGTGCTTTACTTCCTTTAGAATGTTGTGTAATTATAGAGTGGGGCAGGATCCCTGCTGATCTCATAGCTTCTGAGGCACCGAGTTTAGGACTGTCTCCTCTGTTAGGGAACCTTGTCAGTGGAGCATGTGGCTTCACTACCTGAACCACACTGCTGGTGGACGCTGTCTTGCTGCCCATCGTGCCCCCCGAGAAGGGGCAGCTTCCGGCCTAGATTCTTGATCACACTTCCCAATATCCCTTGAGCACTATCATTATTTGATATCTACTAATTTCTTCTTGGCCTTAACTGTTAAGAGGATACTTTACTTTCAGATTCGTAAGATAAAGCTAGGGTTCACATCAAGAAGTAGAAATGAAAGCCGGGCAGTGGTGGTGCACGTGTTTAATCCCAGCACTCAGGAGGCAGAGGTAGGAGGATTGCTGAGAGTTCAAAGCCACCCTGAGACTACATAGTGAATTCCAGGTCAGCCTCAGCTAGAACGAGATTTTACCTTGAAAAATAAAACAAAAGAAATGGAAATGACCAGGAGAGGTCAACATTGAGTGGAAAGGCTAGAAATCATCCTGAGAGAAAGAGAGTGACAACACACACCTCATGCCAGGAGTTCCCAAGGTAGTTGCCATCAGTGTGAGCCACAGTAATCAGTGTCTTTATGGTATCGATGTTCTTCTGCTTCATTTCTGTGATGCTGGAGCTGGCCGTCAGCAGGGAGAAGCGAGCAAGGGCCTGCACATAGGCATCTCGTTCCAACTGAAACAGACGCCCAAGAGACTGCTGTGACCCACCACTGCGGGCTGTGCACCAGGCTTAACCCCCTCCCCACACACACTGTAGGCCTTCTGCATGCTGGCACTCCAGCTGCCCTGTGCCAGGGCATCCTACCACCCAAGCACCCAAGTGGAGCTCTTGTGCATAACCATACTTTTGAGATCTAGTCCTCTTCTCCTTCCTTTTGTGCTTGTGTATGAAATGGGGTGTGTGTGTGTGGTATATACACAGGCATATGCCCATACACATGCAGAGCCCCATGTGCTTGCCTGAAATGGCTGGAGCAGAACAGATATCCCAGCCCATCAATCTTCCACCACAATCTCTTACCCTGGAGCTTGCCATTTTTTAGTAAGCTCCAATGATTCTTAGATCTCTGTTCCCTTACAGGGAAACTACAATAAAAATAGATTTGAGGGCTGGGGAGATGGCACAATTATTAAAGGCACTTGCTTGCAAAGCCTAATGGCATGAGTTTGATTCCCTAGTATCCCCATGAAGTCAGATGAATGGAGTGGCACATTCATCTGAGTTCATTTGCAGTGGCAGGAGATCCTGGTATGCCCATATTCTTTCTTTCTCATATAAATAAATAAATTAATTAATTAATTTAAAGAAAATATAATGAGTAGCTTTAAAATAAATACATAAAGGTGTTTTTTATTTATTTATTTGAGAGAGAGAAAGAGGCAGAGAGAGGGAGACAGAGAATGGGTGCACCAGGGCCTCCAGCCACTGCAAACAAACTCCAGACACATGCTCTCCCTTGCGCACCTGTCTTACATGGGTTCTGGGGAATCGAACTGAGGTTCTTTGGCTTCACAGGTACACGCTTAACTGCTAAGCCCCCAAAGGTGTTTTTAAACGGGGATGAGATGCTAGAATGGAGCTGGGGCTTTTAGCATGCTGATCACATGATATGCTGTATCAGTGGGCTGCACCTTCAGCCAGAGAAAAATATTTGAAGCATCAGGACAAGGAAGACAGGCAGGTGGACCAAGGCAGGTTGTGTCATATCTAGTCAAGTAGCTCCCTTGAATACAAACCTCCAATATTTCCCTAGTGAGGCTGCTATCAGCACAAAACCACAGGCTTCTTCCCAATGGGAATGAAGTTCGCTGAAACATCGGCTGGCCCAAAGTTGTTTCTGAGGTTTGTTAAGTGTACACGAACATGGGCAGTGGTGTCCTAAATCCTCACACACTCACCTGCATGCCGAAGATGCATGCGATTCGGATTGCACATCGGATCCCTTCTAAGCACAGGGAGGCCACTTCGGTGTCATCACAGTTCTGTAATCCGATGCTATAGGCTGCCAGCAGTGGTGTCCACACCAGCTACCACAGAAGGCAGGTTGCAGCAACAGTCAGCATCTCAGCACACAAGACCACTCGGAGGACACATTGTTAAGGCAAGAGCTAAGGTGCCAAGTTCCCTGTAAATGCACTCTCTACTAAATTTATACTTTAGGCTGGGGTGGTGGTGCATGTCCTTAATCCCAGCACTTGGGAGACAGAGGTAGAAGGACTACTGTGAGTTCGAGGGCAGCCTGGGATAGAGTGAGATCCTACCTTGAAAAAACAAAAACAACCAAAAAAAGTTATAGTTTATCCAGGTATGGTGGTGCATGCCTTTAATCTCAGCACTCAGGAGGCAGAGGTAGGAAGATTGCTGTGAATATGAGGCCAGCCAGAGACTACATAGTGAATTCCAGGCCAGCCTGGGCTACAGCTAGACCCTATCACCACAACACCTACCTGTGCCTGTCTTTATCATCCACCTCATCTAACTCAACTAACTATGAACCATCACAGCAACTCTGTACTCATACTCATCTCATGGGTGATGAACAGATGAACGACCTCTCCAAGGTCACACAGCTGCAAAGGAGGAAAGTCAAGATTCAAACGCTGACAGTGTGACAGCTGAGGCCACGGCCAGGGCCACCACTCGCAGGCAGGACTGTCTTTGGAAGCACCTGACCCTGTCTTTCTCTTTCATTTATTTCATGGGCTACCTTTGCTGGCCAACTGCAAAATCAGATTCAACCACAGGCTCTCTGACTTCTCAGGACACTCACCTTGAACATGGGCCGGACATGGTCCAGGTGTGTAGCGCTCGTAAAGGGGGCTTTGGCGTGGCTCACGGCCTCCATCAGAGCCTTGGCTGTCTTTGCCATTTGCTCCATTTCCAGATTGTACAGCAGCCGTCGCTGCTTCTCACTGGCAACGTCTGCGGAGAAGTGAGGGCACAGCAGTGGCTGGCACACACCGGGCTTCACATGCATGAACTGCTCCCACATGAGCAGCGAGCACACACGCCGTGCTCCCACACCCTCCAGGGGCCAGTGCTCCCACAGGCACTAAGTGTTCCTGTGCCCATAGCTGCCTCAAAAGGTTTACAAATCCCCACACTCAGTCTGGAACCTATTACAAATATCACATCATTGTGCAGACTGGAGAAATGAGGTAGACAAGTGACTTGCTCAGGCCCATAGGCTAGTAAGTAATAGATCTGGGACCAGATCCACGGTGCCTCGGATCTAGAGTCTATATTCCAAATTTCACTGCCTCTCAAACCAAGAAACCGACACCACAGGGGCTGACTAACAGAATTCTAATCAAGTTTGCCACCATCACCATGAGTTAAGCAAAGTTATTTTTTGTTTTAAAATTTTTTCTTCTAAAGATTTTGTTTTTATTTATTTATTAGAGACAGAGAGAGGGAGAGAAATTGAGAATGGGCATGCCAGGGGCTCTATCCACTGCAAATGAACTCCAGATGTATGTGCCACCTTGTGCATCTGGCTTACATGGGACCTGGAGAATCGAATCTGGGTCCTTAAGCTTTGCAGGCAAGCGCCTTAACCGCTAAGCCACCTCTCCAGTCCTTTTTATGGCTTTTCAAGGTAGGGTCTCACTCTAGCCCAGACTGACCTGGAGCTCACTATGTAGTCTCAGGCTACTCCTACCTCTGCCTCCCAAGTGCTGGGATTAAAGGTGTGTACCATACCCAGCTAAGAACTTTGTATTTATATTTATGATCAATTTTGTTTAAGATTTTTACTTATGATCAATTTTGTTTAATCTTCTATCCCTGCACTTCCACCTAGCTGCCTGCAAAAAAGAGCACTTTTAGACAAGTATCCAAATCTCATCTTAAATGGTACTTGAAAAACCCAACAGAACATCACATCTTTACTGTCATCAAATGTCAAAGCAAAATCTTAAGGAATGCCTGTGGGGAATAATTCAGTTCTTAGATTATGCATTTTTGTTTGTTTGTTTTTCAAGGTAGGGTCTCACTCTAGCCCAGCCTGACCTGGAACTCACTATGTAGTCCCAGGGTAGCCCTGAACTCACTGCAATCCTCCTACTTCTGCCCCCCAAGTACTGTGATAAAAGGCATGAGCCACCACACCTGACCATTTTTTTTTTTTTTTGTTGTTGTTTGTTTGTTTTTCAAGGTAGGGTCTTACTCTAGCTCAGGCTGACCTGGAATTCACTATGTAGTCTCATGGCAATCCTCTTACCTCTGCCTCCCGAGTGCTGGGCATGAGTCACATCAGGCAAATTATGCATTTTGAAAATTCCTTCTTGTTTTTAATCACAACTCTAGCAAGACTGTCTTGAAAGAGCCCACACAACTGTAATAATTAATTTGATCACACTTCCTATTCAGGTATCTTAATAAGCAAGTTAACTCATCACCAGTATACTTGACGGCGCATCCTGACTCTCTAAAGTTAGTGTAGGGGAATGATTTGCCTTTGGATCTTACTCTGCTTAGTAGATTTTGTTGCAATTGTATGCTCTTTTGTTTCTTTCATTGCAATTTTCTTGCCCTCGATCTCCTCATAGATGCTGGAGAGATATTCTTCTGGGAGATCTTTGCTATCGTTGATACCCCGGTTCATTTTAATATACTGCTCTTTTGTCATTTTATTTTTTACCTGCAATTAAAAAAATAAACTTTTAACAAACATCCAAGTATACAAACAAATACAGCCATATCTGTAGCCACTATGACATAGGAATCATGGGACTATCTTACCTGAGGGCTGTGCAAGTCTGTTGTTAGCATAATTATGGAATATGCTAGCACATATGCAGTGTCAGCACTAGCAAAAAGAGTTTGCCTGGGGAAAAAAAAAAGATTCCAGATATGAGGAATAGTCATTCTGATGAGGTCCCAATGGGTGCTACTGAGGGCACATGTCACCCAAAGCAGGCCTATTGCTCCACATGGTGCCAAGCCAAGGAAGGGACTTCATGCTTTCAGTGTCACGGAATAAGAACAGGGTGTAATAGAAGTGAACAAGTCTATGTATACAATCTGGGCTTCTTTGAGTAAAACCGAACCAAAGGTAATTTATGTGTCTGGCTTTACATGGGTAGTGGGGAATTGAACCCAGGCCAACAGTCTTAATAAGAAGCTCCTTTAACCACTAAGCATCTCCCTGCCTGCAAGGTAATTAAAAGAAAGAAAAGAAAGGAAAGAAAAAAAGAAAGAAAGACATTGAGGCACATCCCAGGCAGAGACTGAGTGAGGCAAATAGCACAAAGTGTCAGGAGACATTTTCTCTCAGGTACCAAACCTGCTCTGGGCCACCCTGGGTGTGAGCCTCTCTTACCCTTTGTATGCTAGAGGCCTCCTGGGCCCTTGCTTTAGAGCATCAACTCTGGGCATGTTCCATGTGGGCACCAGATAAAGTGACTAAAACTCCTGTTTTATAGCATCTATAGCCACCATGATATTTATCAGTGGAGATACAAAGAAAAGGATTTTTGTTGCTCTTTCTTAAAGCACATGCTAGAAGGCTCGCATTCTTTGGTTTAGGCAAGAAGAAAAAGACAAAGCTGTATAATGTCCAGTCTCATAACGTGTGAACTAATGCTAAACAAAACCGGTCCATCCAAACTGCCCCACTGGAAGGGGAGCAGTCCGAGCAATGCAGTGGAAGGAGAGCCAGCGGGCAAATAGTGCCAGCTGGGTCTGTGGAGGACACACTTTGTTAGCAACATTCAATTACATGTTCATGGCCAACTGTAATGTCCATTAGGTTAAAATGAACAGATGCTACCTCTGCCTACCAGGCCATTGCCTAGACACAGCTGGCTGCACACAGGGAGGATTGGGACCAATTCACATGAAAACAGAATTGACCTGAGAGGCAAAACTGTTATCCAAACATCTGCACTGAACAATTTCCACAGCATGTGCACAGTATATTCAAACATCATGATCTTGTGTGTAGAGGGGGACCCTGGCTTTGTGCAGGACAAATCCAAACTCAATCTTGGCTTAGCTACTTACAAATTAATTCTGGACAGGTTGCTCACTCTTCAGAGCCACAGTTTCCCTTCTGTACAAGGGAAACTCCTTCCAGGCTTATCACAGATGAAAGGAAATACATGTAAAATTTATGAAGCACAGCTAACATGCAGAAGCTTAAGAAAAGTGAGTTGTTTTTTTTTTTTTTTTTAAGTTTTTCAGTTGGGCTGGAGAAATGGCTTAGCGGTTAAGCGCTTGCCTGTGAAGCCTAAGGATCTCGGTTCGAGGCTCGATTCCCCAAGACCCATGTTAGCCAGATGCACAAGGGGGTGCACACGTCTGGAGTTCGTTTGCAGTGGCTGGATGCCCTGGCGCGCCCATTCTCTCTCTCTCTCTGCCTCTTTCTCTCTCTGTGTGTCGCTCTCAAATAAATAAATAAAACAAAAAAAAATTAAAAAAAAAGTTTTTCAGGATAGCACACAAAGTAATGGGCCTCATCAGGGTATCTACACACACACACTGCTACGCTTGATTCTCTGTCATCCCCCCACCTGCAGCCCCACTGGCTAGTCCCTCTGCTTCCTCCAATTAGTCCCAACTTCTGCTTTCATGTTACATACACTCATTACCCTCTCCATTTTCCACCTCCCTTAAGATTAAGTTAGTTGTATATTTTCTGTTCCTACAATAGCAGCCACCCATCAAAAGTAACCCAGGCTGGGCGTGGTGGCGCACGCCTTTAATCCCAGCACTCAGGAGGCAGAGGTAGGAGGATAGCTGTGAGTTCAAGGTCACCCTGAGACTACAGAGTGAATTCCAGGTCAGCCTGGGCTAGAGTGAGACCCTACCTCGGAAAAAGAAATGCACTTGGGTAGCTTTAAGTTACTCAGCCACTTGTACAACCTACTTTGCAGCATGTGATCCAAGAGAAGCCAGAGTGTCTGAGTTCCACATGATACAACACTGCTCCTGGTTGCAGATGAGGTACCACCTGCCTCCACTCCGCTCGTAGCCTCGCTCTTCTACAGGAGCTGGACGATGGGTGAGTAGTCACAAGACCTTTTTCCTATTTCTTCCAGTGCTAGAGCTGAACCCTGTGCATACTAGGCAAGTGCTCTCCCCTCTAAGCTGTATTCCCAGCCTGTGTGTGTGTGTGTGTGTGTGTGTGTGTACATGTATATGCAAGGAGAGAGAGAGAGAAAGAAAGGGATGGAATGGGGAAGAGAGAGAGAGAGTGTGGGCATGCCAGGGCCTCCTGCCATTGCAAATACACTTCAGATGCATGCATCATTTTGTGTATCTGTGTACTGGGGAATCAAACCCAGGCCAACAGGCTTTGTAAGCAAGCTCCTCTAACTGTTATGCCACCTCTGCAGCCCACTGTTTCTTTTTCTTTGTGGCCAACTATGTCACTATCAAGTTTCCAACAACTGTTTGTTTTGCTTCTACCTCCTGAGGACCAGCTGAACTAACTGAGTGAACTTGCACAAGTTACTTAGCCTCTGGTCCTCGATCTCCCTGTGTGTAGACTGGGGATCCAAACAGGTCTTATGTGAGAAATCACTCAGCACAGGATTGGCACACAGTGAACAGAAGCTTCAATTTCTTGGCATACAGTTACAAAGATTAAGTCCAAGCCCCAGCCAAACCAAGATTTCTGTCAGCCAAAAGAAAGCTGCAGAAGGGACTCTGGTTCAGTGCTCACCCTGGGTTACACTCTATGTATCTTGCAGCAAACTTCTCCATTAACCGGTCAATCTTCTGGGCTTCTCCAGGCAGGCGGAAGCCTTCTAGGAATGTCCTCAGGGCTGAGACAAACTCTTTTTCGCAGAAGTCCAGTTGGTCCACATAGGCATACATCACCTCCTTGTTGAACCTCGTGCCATCACCCAGAAATTCACCGACTTGGGTCTGAAACATGCACATTCACTCACATGCAGCCCTGCTTAGTGTAAACCCACAGCAAGAAACACAGCCAGGGTGAGGGCAGAGGTGGCTTGAACACAATGGCCCTATGTGTCCTCAGTGAATGACTGCTAGAATGGGAAAGCCTGATCTTTCCAGATGCAGGCTGACCTGCCATGATGGGAGGAAGAGGAGAAATAAGTGGTCTAAAATTGCAGAGCCAGTAGGCACACTCATCTAGAGAACAGTTCCAGCAGTGGAGGGCACTCTATCGACAACAAGGATTTCCTAGATATGCAGCTCTCAAGGATGCTATGCTGTGCTAGGGGAGGGCAGAGCTGCTGGAGCCAGGTGCGTGGCAGACTGAGCCTGGGGACAGCGAAGGTTGGGGTGAAGTTCAGAACTGGCCTACACAGACACATGACACTGCCGACCCCGCCTTACAGAATCCAGGCGCTCCTCTTGGTGCAGGAACTGGGCAATGTCCTCGACTGCTGTCCCCAGCATGCCCTGCTCTTGGAGAAACTGGATCCCCCGCTTAGGCTTCTTGTTAAACCTGTTTCAAGAGACAGAACACAGCAGAAAGAAAGCTGGTATTTGAGGTAAATGATGACAGGACACTGTAAACAAGTCATCACACACAAGCTAGTGAGGAGCCAATTCCACCTTCAATTTAGTAGCTGATGTTTTTCAGGTCTCTCTGTGTAGTCCAGGCTGCCATGACTAGTGCCGAACCTCCGGCCTCAACCTTTGCGGTTATAGGTATCGGCCACCAAGTCTGGCCTGCCTTCAATTTCTGACCCAGTGACAGCAGAATTAATTGGCTGTCACCCGCTTCTACACTTCCTTTCTTCAGTGCCAACAGAACCCTAGATTGTGAGTTAGGCAGAAGTCAAGTACAGCCATATTACAAAGTTCAAGCTACTGAAATATGAGCAGAGGGGTGCAGGTACTTTGAGGAAGGATCCTTTGTGACTGAGAGAGGAGGTGACGATGGTGAATGTTGCCAGTCATCTTGTGCTTAAGGTGGTAAAGCCAAAAGATAGGAGGCTGGATCTCTAATGTCTTCACGACCCACCACACAGCCTCAAGCTGTTCATCCCAGGACTTCCTTTCCTTGAAAACAATATGGCCTAAATTCTGGACACTTATTGCATGCTTTCTACTGTGGAAAGGTAAGGCGACTAGTCAGTGGGGTCGACATTCTACTAGGCCCTGTACTGGAGAGTGAAAATTATGTACAAGCAAACTGGTGAGAGCCATGGACACAAACAGGGCAGGGACACAGACAAACTTGGACTTGCTGGGTGTGGTGGCGCATACCTTTAATCCCAGCACTTGGGAGGCAGAAGTAGGAAGATAGCTGCCAAGTTCAAGGCCACCCTGAGACTACATAGTGAATTATTCCAGCCAGTCGTGGTGGTGCACGCCTTTAATCCCAGCACTTGGGAGGCAGAGGTAGGAGGATCACCGTGAGTTCGAGGCCACCCTGAGAACACATAGTGAATTCCAGGTCAGCCTGAGCCAGAGTGAGACCCTACCTCAAAAAAACAAACTAAAAAAATTCCAGGTCAGCCTGGGCTAGAGTGAGACCCTACCTCAAAAAACAAACAAAGAGGGCTGGAGAGATGGCTTAGCGGTTAAGCGCTTGCCTGTGAAGCCTAAGGACCTCGGTTCGAGGCTCAGTTCTACAGGTCCCACGTTAGCCAGATACACAAGGGGGCGCACGGGTCTGGAGTTCATTTGCAGAGGCTGGAAGCCCTGGCGCGCCCATTCTCTCTTTCTCCCTCTATCTGTCTTTCTCTCTGTGTCTGTCGTTCTCAAATAAATAAATAAATAATTTAAAAAAAAAACCAGAGTTACTGTAAGCTGGTTGTGGTAGTACATGATTTTAATCCCAACACTTAAGATGCTGAAGTAGGAAGCCAACCTGGGTTAGAGTGAGAACCTACTTTCAAACACCAAAAAAAAAATTACTGTATTACTGTAGGTAGCTAGCTCATCACTGCCCTGCCAACTTTTCTCTCTGCAGTATACTAAATCAAAGTGTCTTTTTATTTTATTTTATTTTATTTTTTAATATTTTATTTATTTATTTGAGAGCGACAGACACAGAGAGAAAGACAGATAGAGGGAGAGAGAAAATGGGCGCGCCAGGGCTTCCAGCCTCTGCAAGCGAACTCCAGAAGCGTGCGCCCCCTTGTGCATCTGGCTAACGTGGGACCTGGGGAACCGAGCCTCGAACCGGGGTCCTTAGGCTTCACAGGCAAGTGCTTAACCGCTAAGCCATCTCTCCAGCCCCAAAGTGTCTTTTTAAAAAGTTACTTTAGGGCTGCAGCGGTTACTTTAGTGGTTAAGGCACTTGCCTGTGAAGCCTAAGGACCCAGGTTCAATTCTCCAGGTCCCACATAAGCCAGATGCACATTTTGGAGCACGCATCTGGAGTTCGTTTGCAGTGGCTAAAGGCCCTGGCATGCCCATTCTCTCTCTCCCTCTGTATCTAATAAAATAAATAAATAAAATGATTTAAAAAAATTTACTCTAGGGCTGGAGAGATGGCTTAGCAGTTAAGGCACTTCTCTACAAAGCCAAAGGACCTTGGCTCGATTCCTCAGGACCCATGTAAGTACAAGGGGCACACACATCTGGAGTTTGTTTGTAGTAGCTGGAGGTCCTGGTGCACCTATTCTTTCTCTCTCTCTCTTCCTCTGCCTTGTTCTCTCTCTCAAATAAATAAAAATAAAATATTTTTAAAAATTAGTTAAAATGGGCTGGAGAGATGGCTTAGCAGTTAAGGTGCTTGCCTGCGAAGCCTAAGGACCTCTGTTTGACTCTCCAGATCCCATGTAAGTCAGAGGCACAAAGGTGAGGCAAGTGCCAGGCTGCACATGCCTTTTAGGTGGCTCAGACATCTGGAGTTCAACTGAAATGGCTGAGGCCCTGGCATACCAACTCTCTCCCTCTCCCTTTCTTTCTCTCACTCTAAAATTAAAAAAAAAAAAAAATGAAAAAATTACTTTAGAACTGGAGAGTTAAGACACTAGCTTACAAAGCCTAAGGACCTGAGTTTGATTCCACAGTACCCACATAATATCAGATATACAAGGTGGTACATGTGTTTGGAGTTTGTTTGCAGTGGCTAGAAGCCCTCATGAGCTCATTCTCTCTATCTGGCTCTATCTCTCTTAAATGAATTATATATATATATATATATATAATTTTTTTTCCAAGGTAGAGTCTCATTCTAGGCCAGGCTGACTTGGAATTCACCATGTAATCTCAAGGTGGCCTCAAACTCACGGTTATCCTCTTACCTCTGCCTCCCAAGTGCTGGGATTAGAGGCATGTGCCACCATGCATGGCTTGAATAAAATATATATTTTTTAAAGTTATTTCAGGGCTGAAGAGATGGCTTAATGGTTAAGGTGCTTGCCTGCAAAGCCTAAGGACCCATGTTGAACTCTCCAGGTCCCATGTAAGTCAGATATACAAGGTGATGAAAGCGCACAAGGTTACACATGCGCACAAGATGGCACACGTGCCTGGAGTTCAAATGTGGTGGCCGGAGGCCTGGCATGCCAATTATCTCCCTCCCACTCTCTCATAAAAATAAATTTTTTAAAAAGTTACTTTAGAGCTGGGTGTGGTGACACATGCCTTTCATCCCAGTACTTGGGAGGCAGAGGTATGAGAAAAGCCGCAATTTCAAGGCCAGCTTGAGACAACATAGAGAAGTCCAGGTCAGCCTGGACTAGAGGGAGACCCTATCTCAAAAAGAAAAAAATATGTTCATTCTGTTGCTGTGGGAATAATAGAACACCCTAAGAGGTGGTGAGACAGAAAGGGGGAGACTCGTATTTTCCATTCAGTAAGTACATGGTGCCACTTCAGCTGTTAAAGTAACTGAACTTTCTGATTGTTCAAAAGCTAAACAGGATATGTGATTACACAGGTTCAGAGTGTGAAAGGCTAGGGAAAAACAGAGAGGGGCCAGTCATTACAACAATGATGCCATGGTCACATGGAGAGCACTCACGTTCCTAAGATGAGCTACAAATTACAATTGGTTCAGAGAAATGTGCGCATGGGTCAAGCAAACACTGCGCTCTAGGAGCACTCATCACGCAGACGGGAAGAAATGCCATCAGTGCAAATTTCACCGTTAGTAAAGTCTTTGTTTCAGCTTTCTAAGATAGAGTCTTACTATGCAGCCCAGGATGGCCTTGACCTCGAGTCCTATCTAAGACTCCAACGAGCTGGACTTACGGGACTTCTGTGTCTTCTAAAGTGGCTCAGTTTTTTGTCATGAGAAAAGGAAAACAAGGCTCTATAAGCCACACAAAGGCTCTTTTATCCTCATGTGTACTCTCCCCTACTCCCTCCCTGTGCTTAGAGGCCAGCATGGGCTGCCATTGCCAGTAGTCAGCTTTCAGGTCCCAGAAAAGACACAGCTTTGCCAGGGGCCCTGAGAGATGCCACCATCATGGCCACACTCACAGCTCAATGCCATGTTCAATGATTTCCTTTTGTTGCTTGATGACCTCAAACTGCTCTGGGTCATCCTGGATGGTTGTTTGGGTCCCTGAGGACACCGTGGACTCCATGGATGTCACACTGCACCGTCTTGCCATGTCAAGGCCTCTGCCATCACCTATTTCTTGATCTGTGAGCCGCTCCTGACCTGCAGTGACATAAAAGCATAGGAAGTCGAGTAAGCAGACAGGACACAAACAAGGTCGGGCCGGTAGTGGCTTCACGGCTCCTTTCTCAGGTGTGGATGTGCGTTTAAAGGGTCACAGCGGAGGACCTCCCGATCACGCAACTCCCTTTAGTGCTCAGAAACTCCCATTTTCACAGAACTGGAGGCAATTCTAACATTCACATAGGGTAAAATATGCAAAATAATCCAGATGCTTACTAAGGAACAGAACTTGCCTTTCCAGGAACCCAAACTCATACGACTCTAATGATGTGAAAAGCGTGGCATTTATGTGAGAGCAGATGAGTGAAACAGAGCAGTGCAGAGCAATCCTCCGGTACCCTGAGCCAGAGTGTGGCAGTGAGGGAGGACCAAACACAGTCATGTCAGGGGACTCGACAGGACTCTTGCAGAGACTTCAGGGAGGGGAGTGTTAAGGCCACTGCTGTAAGGGCAATGGACTCTCACGTGCAGGAGAATCTGCTTTGTCAAAAAGGTAACACTTCAAGCCGGCGAAGGCTGGAGAGAAGGCTAACAACGGCTAGAGCAACAACTTCACATGACCCCCCCTAAGTCCATGTGGATTAACTTACCAAACACCACTGTTTGGCCCAATTTCAGAACTTATCTTGGCAACAGTAAGTGGTGGAGCCAGCAGCAGTGCTCACTCACCGAGGCTGGCCTGGTGGTTGGGATTCACATACAGGTCCTTGCTCCATTCCACCATGCACTTGAGAATGGACACGAGACACTCCAGGCCTTTCTTCCTCAGACTGAGCTCCTAAACCAAAGTGACAAGGTACAGACTTCACAGACAAATGAACAGCAGAGCTGGGGCTCTTACAGAGTCCCGTGAGGCTATCAGGCATGCAGTACTACTGAGGAGGAAGCCCAAGGAAATGTGACCAGCTGACATGTCTGTAGGGACACACCAAAACCCTGGGCATCTCCCAAGGAGTTCATTACAAATACCACAGAAGCAGAAGCAGGACACGTGTCTTTCCTAAACCAAAAAGTGCAACTTGGACTTTGAAGGAAGTTCTCACTCACTGCTTGTATAATTAAATGTTAACAATCGAACAAACAAAAACAATCCCCTACCCAAATTTTAAGTGACAAGGTCTTAAATCTTAGAAAAAGATCTTAGGCCGGGCGTGGTAGTGCACGCCTTTAATCCCAGCACTCGGGAGGCAGAGGTAGGAGGATCACTGTGAGTTCGAGGCCACCCTGAGACTACAGAGTTAATTCCAGGTCAGCCTGGACCAGAGTGAGACCCTACCTTGAAAAACCAAAAAAAAAAAAAAAAAAGGAAAAAGATCTTAGAAAAAGAGAAAAGACCATTGAATTATATGAATTCTGGGTAGAATTTATTTCATAAATACTAACAAATCTTTGCCATTTTAAGGTTTACCTTACAAATAAAAAAAAATTATACTAATTGGGAAGCAGAAGTAGGAGCATCACTATGAATTTATTTGGAAGGCAGAGGTAGAAGGATTGCTGTGAGTTCGAGGCCACCCTGAGACTACATATGAATTCCAAGTCAGCCTGAGCTAGAGTGAAACCCTACCTCAAAAAAAAAAAACACACCAAAACCTGATTTTAATTACACAGGTTTTTAAAAATATATATTTTTTCTTTATTTATTTGCAAGAAAGAGGAGGGAAAGAGGCAGAGAGAGACACAGAGAAAGAACAGGCACACTAGCCACTGAACTCCAGACGCATGTACCACCTTGTGCATCAGGCTTTATGTAGGTACTAGGGAATCGAACCTGGGTCCTTTGACTTTGTAGGTAATTGCCTTAACCATGAATCCATTTTTCCAGCCCTTTATTTTTTGTTTTTTTGAGAAAGGGTCTTTCTATGTAGACTACACTAGCCTAAAACTTGTAATCTCGCTTTGGCCTCCAAAGTGCTGGGGTTACTGGCCTGAGCAATCATTTGCTTTACAAATAGAATTTCTTACATTACAAAAAAAGAACAATATAAGGGGCTGGGTATATGGTTCAGTGGTTAAGGCACTTGCTTGCAAAGTTTAATGGTCATAGTTCAATTCCTCAGTACCCACTTAAAGCCAGATACAAAATGGTGCATGCATCTGGAGAGTATATGCAGTGGTAAGAGGCCTGATGTGCCCATTCTCTCTCTCTCTCTCTGCTTGCATAATAAACACATATAAACAATTAAATAATAAAAGAGAATACAAGTTGTGATTGACAGTAACATGGCAGGCAGCCCAATCTTTCTGTGACTCTACTGAGAACTTTTCCTGTAGGAAAAGCCACATGCCAGGACTGTCTACATAATCCCAGGGGCTCACAGAAGTTGAGCTCGTCATACGGTTATCCGAGCACACTCTTCCCTTGTGAGGACATTCATCAAGAAGGTTCTACTGTTGACCTGGAGATGGACTGGCTTTCCACACTGTCTCTGGAGGGTGAACTGAGAATGAACTGGCTTCCTGGGGCCACTCTGTTCAGACATATTTCTTGTAGTCTCCTCTTATGATGGTTCATCAGAATCATAGAACCCGCCTCCACTGCTTCCTTGCCAGGCCTGCCACCTCTCTGCGGTGCGTCAGTACCTGACAACTCACTGGACTGTCGTTTCACGCTGGCAGAAACTGTGTGCATGTGGGTGCTGTCCCTGCTGCACCCCTAGACTGATGGCTGCCATGTGGTGGCACTCAATATATGCTCACTGAATTGTAGCCCTCAAATACAACCACACCCTCAGAAAATTTACCTGTAGAGGTGTCATTCCCAGCTCATGTCCACTTCTTCCCTGAGCGATTTTGGATAAATCATTTACTAGGCGCTCAAAAATGTTAGCAGCATTTAAATCACAGTCGTAGTTGACATAAATATCCACAACACACTGGGCATCTTGGAAAATAACAAGACAAGTTACATTTTCTTATTAAAGTTACTTTGCCATAAAAATTTCCTAGTGATCTTATGTTGAAGGTGGCTGTGCCTCAGGCAGGTAAGGCATGCCAGAAATACTGGGGTTGGAGGGTCTGCCCTTAAGCCCACCTCTGCATTTACTGAGATCCCAGGCAGTCTGGTTCACCTATCAAAAGTTGAATTTTCTCATCAGCAGAGGGGTGAGGGGCTGCTTAGTGGTAGCACTGGCTATGCATGGAATCCTAAGGTAGCATAAGGTCAGGCCCAATCAAGGGTGGTGACACCAAAACCTTGGACCCTGTTGCTAATTAACAATACTCAGCTTGCAAAAAGGTTGCCCAGACTAGGGGTCCCAATCTACCAGGACTTGGGTGTTTCTAGTATGTGTGATTTTTAAAAAATATTATTTATTTTTTACATAGGTTATAGTCTTATATTCCCTCTCACCCAGGATGTGGAATTCTTAGCACAAACACCAAAAGTTCCCACAAATCAGCCTAAACTCGTCATCCTCTGGAAGAGAGGTATGCTGGGACTAAACCAGTGAGAATAAATCTTTGTTCAAAAATATTTTTATTTATTTACTTGCAAGCAGAGAAAGACAAGAGAGACAGAGAGAATGGATGTGCCAGGGCCTCTAGCTGTCGTAAACAAACTCCAGATGCATGTGGTGCTTTGTGCATCTGGCTTATCTGGAGAATCAAACCTGGCTCCTTAGGCTTTGCAGGCAAGCACCTTAACTGCTAAGCCATCTCTCTGGCCCTGAGAATGAATCTTTTTTCTTTTTCAAGACAGGGTCTTGCTCTAGCCCAGGCTGATCTGGAATTCACTGTGTATTCTCAGGGTGGCTTTGAACTCACAGTGATCCTCCTACCTCTACCTCATGAGGGCTGGGATTAAAGGCGTGTGCCACCATGTCCGGCTGAGAATAAATCTTTTAAGGGAATGATTTTCTCAGCTCTTCATCAGAACTTTACAAGGACGAGTAGAAGATTTAGGTTTGTTTCGGCAGAAGACAGTACCAGGAGCCATGTTGAGTGCTGCTCTGGGCTCTCAGTGATCATACCTGCGCAGATCCTCGTCAGGGTCTGAATGACCATCCACCTGTGCTCAAAGGAACTTGTGGAGGTTTCTAAAATGTTGAGGAAAATCTCTTTGAAGAAGACCTGTATGACAGGAAGACAAAGAGGACAGAATGGGGAGCGTCCCTACAGTGTAGAACATGTGTACACTTGCTGCTGAAGAGCCTAGGAGCCTGGCCTCATCAGGAACAGCCAGCAGACGGAGCCACTCAGAGCTGCCAGGTGCAAATCTAGGACCCAAATGTGTTGGGACTTTTTTTTTTTTTCTTTTCCAGTGAGGGAAGGTTTCACTTTAGCCCACGCTGACCTGGAACTCACTCTGTAGTCCCAGGCTGGTCTCAAACTCACAGTGATGCCCCTATCTCTGCCTCCCAAGCACTGGGATAACTGTAGAAGCTCTTAGGGCTGAACCACCAGCAGGATTCAGCCTGGGCTAGAATGAGACCCTACCTCAAAAAACCAAAAAGAAAAAGAATCTACTTCTACTTGCTGATACCCAAACTTTGAAATGAGTGAGAAAATACCTTTCCATGAAGTTTCTATCCCTAGGTCTAGAATACCTTTCATTTTCACCAAAGGTTTAAGGTGCATAATCTGTGTGCTAGATGCAGCCCAGGCTGATCTGGAATTCACTATGTAGTTTCAGGGTGGCATCAAACTCATGGAAATTCATCTACCTCTGCCTCCTGAGTGCTGGGATTAAAGGTGTGTACCACTATGCCAGGCTCTCTCTCTTTTTTGAGACTGAGTCTCATGTAATTGAGCCTGGCCTTGAACTCCTTGAGGAATGTTGTCCATTCTCTTTGAGACAGGGTTTCTTATTGGTGTGGAGCTCACCAATTAAGCTAGACTGGTTGGACAGATAGCTCTAGGGATCCCCCTATCTCTGCCTCCCCAGTGCTGGGATTGGAGGTGCACACCACTACATCCCGCATTTTACATGAATACTAGGAATAGAACTCAGGTTCTCATGCTTGCAAGGTGTGATAGTTAAGGTGTTGTCAACTTGACCCGTTTAGTAATCCACAGAAATCCCTTTTGGGAGGGTCTCCGAAGTTGCTTCCAGGAAGGGTTAACCGAAGGAGGAAGTCGTTCCCCCAGAGCGGGCAGCCTCTCTCAGCCGGGGACTTTATATAAGGAAGCTCTGAGTGAATGAAGCCCCCTTCCTTCTCTCCACTTGGCTGCTGGAGCTGCTGGCTGCCTTTCAGCATACATTGAAGACCACTGTCAACTGAAGACCCACGTGGATCAAAACCCAGCGGCTCCTCAGGAAGCCTTCAGTGCCGGATCCAGACTGCTGAGGCATCTGGCCAAGTGGACTGAGCAGCTACCAGGCTCCTTGATTCTCAGGCCTGCAACTGCTATTGGACTACCATAAGCTAATCCAATAAATTCCCTTTTTAAGATAATTCATTCTAGCAGTTCTATTCTTTACAGAACCCTGACTGATACACAAGGCAAGGTTTTTACCCACTGAGGCACCTCCCCAGTCCCTGACCTTGAACTCTAGATCTCATAAATGCTGCGATCACAGGCACTAGCCACCATGGCTGGCTCATTAGCAAGTGGACCATCAATTCAGCTCTGCTTCCTGAGGGTGCTATGTAATCAGCTGCTTCACTCTCCTGTCTGTGCCTTCCTCACCAGATGGACTGTATCCTCTTGAACTATATAACCCACAGACATTCCTCATAAGTGGGTCTCTGAGGTTGCTTCCAGGAAGAGTTAACTAAAGGAGGAATCCTTCCCCCGGGGTGAGCCCTTCCCCCAGAGTGGGCTCCCCTCTCAGAGGGGAGGCTTTATTAAAAGCAGCTCTGGGAAGAAAGGTTTTCTCCTCCCCTCCCACCTGGCTGCTGGTGCTGCTTCCTGCTTTCTAGTGTGGACTGAAGAGCAGCGTGGACGGAAGAGCAGCATCCCTCCAGGAAGCCTCCAGGCCTTCAGTGCTGGATTGGGACTGCTGAGGCATCCAGTCTTGTGGACTGAGCAGCTACATGGTTCCTTGACTCTCAAGCCTGTAATCTGCTGTTGTTGGACTGTCGTAAACTAATCCAATAAATTCCCTTTTAATACAACTCATTCTATCAGTTCTGTTCCTCTAGAGAACCCTGATGAATACACCCTTCCTTCCTTAAATGGCTTTGTCAGGTATTTATCATAGCCAATAAGCAACTTATACAGTCCCCAACTTAAAAAACAAAACAAAACTGGAAGTCAGTACCTCTATCTGCATTTTTAAGTGCATTTTAAAGTTTGAAAGAAGAGTAAGAAAAATGGCGAGAGACAGTTCGAAGACATCAGGCACTGAAGAGACACCATTCTTGGACAAGGCCACACAAAGATACTGCTTGATTGCATTGATGAACATCTCATGAGTCCTGAAGACTGGGCCAGCATTTTGTAGCACGGAGAGGAGCAGCTGCAGGGACACCACCTTGGAACGCAGTTCATGGGACCTGCAGAGAAAGTAAGGAACAGTGGTGGCACTGGCAACGGAGGGTTAAGCAGCTTTTCCTGTTCTTTTGCTTGTTTGTCAAGGTCGGGTCTCACTCTAGCCTAGGGTAGACTCAAACTCACAGAGATCCGCCTATCTCTGCCTCCCAGGGAGGAGATTACAGGTGTGCACCACCATGCAGCTCAGAACTAAGTACACCAGGCTGGCCTTGAACTTGTGGATTAATCCTTCTGCCTCTGCCTGCCTAGTGCTGGGATCACAAGCATATGCCATCACATCCAGTTTTTGAGGTAGGGTCTTGCTCTGTAGTCTAAGCTGGCCTGGAAGTCTTGATCCTGCCTCTGTTTCCTGAGTGCTGGTTTATAAGGGATGGGCTAAAGCAGAAGTTTCATCACAAAAAACAAAAACAAAAACTCCTTTGCATGTGTATATATGGTTACACCAGGGTCTCCTGCTGCTGCAAATGAACACCAGGCTCAAGCATTACTTTTTCTGCCCAGCTTTATGTGGGTACTGGGAAACTGAGTAAAGGCTGGCAAACTTTGCAAGCAAGCACATTTTTTTAAAGAGAGAGAGTGTAGTGGGGATGGGGAGGGAATTAATACTAGTGCACTAGGGCCTCAGCCATTGAAAACCCCAGATGCTTGTGTCACGTAGTGGGCATGTGTGACTTTGCACTTGCCTCAGCTTTGTGTGTTCAGCTTAGGTGGGATCTGGAGAGAGATCAAATATGGTGGGTCTGTAAGTTTTGCAGGCAAGCACCTTAAGTACTAGGCCATCTCTCAGCCCGCAAGCAAGCACTGTTAATCACTAAGCCATCTCTCTAGCCCATATGTTTCTTGAAAATACTTTTCTCATCTACCAGTGAACAGAATTTTCTTTTTGAGACAGGCTCTCAGGTTTGCCTTGAACTCCTGATTCTCCTACCTCTGCCTCCCAAGTGCTGGTATTACAGGCTTGTACCACCATGCCCAATCAGTTTTCTGAGGCCAGTGAGTTAGGAATTAACAACAGTACCTAAACACCAGTAGGATGAGGGCAGAGACATGAGGTGGGCCTGGTAGCCTACAGGCCCTCTGAGAATATGAGTGGCCGGCTCCTACTCTTCTTGTCTCTTCCCAACACAAAGCACAGGATGGAGCAGGAGCAAAGTGAGTCAAGTGAGCATGGAGCATGGCTCTGCAGCTGGAGCCATGGAGTCCATTACTTCACATCACTGTGTGGGGCACAGACTCAGCTTCTCTTTGCCCACCAGCCCCACAAGTCTTCTCCGCCATCTACCGAAGCTCAGGAATGGTAAGAAAAAGAAAATGAGCATGGCGACACTCCTGCAATTCCACCACTCAGCAAGCTGAGACAGAAGGATGGGAAGATCAAGGTCAAACTGGGTTACACACCAAGACCCTGGCTCAGGAATGGAAAGGAATGGATAATTCTCATAAACCATTTTCCTAATGGTTGTCACAATAACAATACTAGCAGCATTTTCCAGAAGGACTGAGGGTTATTAATGAGGACCAGAAACCTATATTGCCTATAAAGTGCAAGGCCCCACAGGACAACTCTATCTCATTCCACTTAGCCATCCCTGAGGCTTATTTTCCACCTTCCCATTCTTCAGATGAGGTTCAGTCACTGGGGCCACTTTGGAGCTGTTCTGGGATGAAGATGAAATGTGGAGTCTGCTCAAACCAAACTCATGGTGATCCTCCTACCTCTGCCTCCCGAGGGCTGGGATTAAAGGCATGCACCACCATGCCCAGCCTGAACAAGATTTTGGTTAGTGGAGATAGGGAGGAAATGAATGTTAAGGCCAGCCAGAGGAGGGAGGAAGACAAGAGCAGACAAAACACACAGCCACACACTCCTAGACCATGAGGAGGCAGACAGACAAGAACTGCTGATCTTACTTTGGGTCTGGGGGTCCTTCTCCAAGGGGTTTCATGGACAACTTGCACAGGGAACGAAATACCAGGAAGGCATCCTTCTGCAGAATGTGAGAAAACCTAGTAGCCACATGCTGTCCTTGCATATCTGGTTCCTAGGGGGGGAAAGCCAAGGGGCAAAACAGAACAAATATTAATTATCTTGTATTTGTTCAAGTAGGAGGTAAGGGGGAAGACAGCAAAACAAGTGCTGCTGGGGAGTTATCAGAGAAACTGTAAACCTTTTTGTTTATTCATTTAAGTTAGAATCAGGATACTACAGAGATGGTTCAGTGGTTAAAGGTGCTTGCTTGCAAAGTCTGATGGCCTGTGTTCAGTTCTCTAATATCCAAGTCAAGTCAAATGCACAAAATGGGATCTGGAGTTTATTTGCAGCAGCAAGAGCCTAGTGAACCTCTCTTTCCCCTTCTTCTTCTCTCAAATAAATATATATTTAAAAATAAAAATAAATAAAAGTTGGTATCAGGACAGGTGTGGTGGCAAACACCTGTAATCCCAACACTTGGGCGATAAAGAGAGAAGATCAGGGGTTCAAAGCTAGCTTGGGCAACATGAGAACCTGTCTCAAAAACACACAATCAAGGGCTGGAGAGATGGCTCAGTGGTTAAAAGCTCTTGCTTGCAAACCTGATGGCCTGAGTTTGATTCCTAAGTTCTTGCCTGAAGCCTGATGCACAAAGTGGCAAGTGCATTTGGAATTTGTTCACAGTGGCAAGAGGCTCTGTTATGTCCATTCTCTATCTTCTTGCAAATAAATTTTCAAAATATGTGTTAAAAACAAAAACAAGCTGGGTGTGGTGGCACACGCCTTTAATCCCAGCACTCAGGAGGCAGAAGTAGGAGGATCACTGTGTGTTTGAGGCTACCCTGAGACTACATAGTGAATTCCAGGTCAGCCTGAGCTACAGTGAGACTCTACCTCAAAAAACAAAAAACAAAAAACAAAAGAACAAAAAAATCAAGCAAACAAAAAGCAGGCATAGATTTTTTATTTTTATTTTTTTGAGGCAAGCCCAACAGACTGGCCTTTTTTTTTTTTTTTTTTTAAAATTATAAGAGAGAGAGACAGAGAGAATTAGCATGCAAGGGCCTCCAGCCACTGCAATTGAACTCTAGATGCATGTGACCCCTTGTGTGTGTGTGTGACATTGTGTACTTGCGTCACTGTGCCTTACCTGCTAAGCCATTGCTCCAGCCCTGGATTTTTAAAAATAATAAATGACCAAGTTAATTGGAGGCAATTATGTTGCTTGGCAAGAAACACCACTCTAAGCCAAGTGTAGTGGCAAATGCCTTTAATTTCAGCACTCTGGAGGCAGAGGTAGGAGGATCATTGTGAGTTAGAGGTCAGCCTCGGCTAGAGTGAGACCCTACCTCACCCCCCCACCCAAAAAAAAGAACCAAAAAACAAAAAGGGGAAATGTTATCTTGGGGTTGAGGAGATGGTTCAGCAGTTAATGGCACTTGCTTGCAAAGCCTGACAGCCTGGGTTTGATTCCCCAGTACCTACATAAAACCAGATACACAAAATGGGGCATGTGTCTGGAGTTCACTTGCAGTGAACTATTGCCTTGACAAGTCCCTACTTTCTCTCTGTCTCAAATAAACAAATGAAAACATTTTAAAAAATAATTCTAAAAATAAGAAAAGAAGGGAACTCTAACAATACACGTAGAATGCATGAGAAAGGATAGGCATTGTAGAATCAGATCATTTAAAAAATTATACTTAAAACAAAATACAGTGACATTTACAATATACAACAAAGATCAGTAATCTTCATACACAGGAGTTCTTAGACTCTTTAAGGAAATACCAAAAAATGCCTCCCAAGTAAAAACTGGGCACAAGCCATGAATGGGTTTTTCACTACGAAAGACAAGTGAAAAACAAACCTAAGTAACTGACTTGCTAGTAAGCATCAAAGGCCTCCAAGCTTCTAAATATTTGGTTTTATTCGTTTGAAGCAGGGTCTGTCTATGTAATCCAGGCTGACTTTGAACTTGATCAGATCCTCCTCAGCCCTCTTAGGCTGACGTTATAGATATATGCCATCATACCTCGCTCTAACACACATATACTCTCTTCATTTTTATTATTTTTGTGGTGCTGGACTTGAACCCATGGCTTGGATCATGTTAGGCAAGCACTCTACTTCTGAACTACATCTCAAGTCACAAAGCTTCCAATTCTGACCCAGATACCGCTTGCAGGAATTTATCCTAAGGAAGGATCCAGAAATGCACACAAGATTTACATAAGGATGCTCACTATGAAGTGCCCCCCTGGTAAAATGAAAATAATACAAAAAGCTGGCAGGGTACTGGTTAATCAGCTTATGGTAAGCCATAGAGAATTTTACTTGGGTGTTAAAAATTTTAGTTACAGCCCTTACTTCTCAGACTTTTGGGAAAACAAATTTAGCTAGATCTAGGTCTGCTGACATAGGAAGATGTCCACGATGTGATATAATGCTGAGTGCCTAAAGCAAGTCCTAGCCAGTCTATCAGACACAAATCTCTTGTATGCATTTAGGTATGCCCTTGATAAAACTCCAAGGGGACAAAAACTGGTTCTTGAAAATATTCTGTATTGACACACATACAACTTAGGCATTCACTGTTATTAGAGGGGGCGGCAGTGGCTCACACATAATCCTAGGATTTGGGAGACTAGGCAAGAGAACTGGTGGGAGGTCTAGGTTAGCCTGGGTTACATAGTGAGTTCCAGGCCTGGGTGAGACAATGTCTCACAACACACACACATACATCCACAAAAAAGTAAACACAAATTCATGTTCATGGAAACAGGAGTGATGGTTAGGAGGAAAAGTATTTAAAAGGGTCCTGAGGAGGGGGAGAGGAAGCAGTGATGAGAAAGTAAACTCTGGAGAAAGTGGTGTAGAGTGGGGTCTTAGAAGGATGTTCACATCACATTACTTCCTGTTTTGAGTGTTCATATATGCCATTTTATTTTTTTAAATTTTATTTTGTATTGATTTATTTCAGAGAAAGAGAGAGAGAAAGAATGGGCATGCCTAGGCCTCCAGCCACTGGAAATGAACTCCAAACACATACACCATCTAGTGCATCTGGCTTACATGGGTCCTGAGGAATCAAACCAAGGTCCTTTGGCTTTGCAGGCAAGTGCCTTAACCTCTAAGCCATCTCGCCAACCTTGTATTTTCAAGACAGCAATAGCACTACTAGACCAATAATACAGACACATCTATAGGCCTGAAAGAATGTTCACTCTACATATTAAGTGCTTCATGCTTATAGGCTGTGAGTGTGTAGTCAGTGGTGGAGTGCATGCACAATCTTCAGTACTAAGATTAAAAAAAACTAACAACACAGCATGTATGTGGTCCACTTAATCAGAAAAAAAAAATGTACAAAAAGGATAAAAGCCTAGGAGGATTTAAATAATAACTTACATATATCTACTAATTTCCCAACAGAGGGAAATATTTTCCTTCTCTTTTTTTCTTATGTTTCTATAATGAATTCATGCCATTTTGAGAGAAGAAGATGGCAGAAAACGTACATGTTTAAAAGCTCAAGAAAAAGCTTTAGAAGCACTGGTATGCACATACACCCACCATTAGCTTGTTTCTAGAACTGAGCCTGCTATCCACCAAGCGTCTGCAGTACAACAAGGGTTGCAGGACTGACAGCTGAACAGGGACTCGCATGTTTAACTCGCTTCTTTGATAAACACATGATCTTGCATCTTCTAAAAGGTAAAAGTGGAAATGTATCTGCAGGATGCTGGCCCACGTACCAGATTATCCACCGACGACAATGACTGCCTGTCATCTGCTATGCCATTGGTCTGTGAGTTTTCATCCACTCCTGGGGCAACAACACATTCCTGGCACTCGAGGGCACCCAGGACCCTGTCGGGTTCCATCAGACCGTGCTTTTCTGCTGCTTCTTAAGACACAAGTGCAAAGTCACTGCCAAATGAGTACACATCCTAAAAGACTTCATTAGACCAGAAAGAAGTTATCCACATAGACTCCCAATACTGTTTTCTTCCTTCTTCCCTCTCCCCCAGCCCACAGTGACATAGTACTTGGCCAAGGTAGATAAGGTTAGTGTATGTGTCTTGTCCAAAGTGTTACCATTAGGGCCACAACATTCAGCCCCTTCAGGGGTCCATTCCTTTTGAAGTTCATGTCAGCCATGCCTGTACAGGTAAGCAGTGTAGCTGCCTCACCCCACCCTGCCCCATCATTCCCAAAAGATGAGGAGCAGCTCAACAAGAAAAATACAGTTTTTGTGTGCATGTGGTATGGGGGCATATGCATGCTTGTATATGTGTGGAAGCCACATGTGGACATCAGGTTCTTGGTCGGTTGCTTTTCACCTCATTCTGTGAGAAGGGTCTCTCACTGACTTGACTAGCTACTCAGTGCCCCAGGGATTCCCTGCCCCTGCCTCCCCAGTGCTGGGATTACAGGAACACACTGTCACACAAGGTATTTTTACATAGGTACTGTGGATCCAAACTCAGCAAGCACTTCACCTACTGAGCCATATCTCCAATCCACAGATTAAAAAAAAAAGTGTAATGGTTAATCTGGCTTGTTACCTGATTAGACCTAGAATCAACATGAACACAGATTTTTGGGCACATCTATGAGTGATTTTCTCAAACAGGGTTAGGGTTGAGGCAGGAAGACCCACCCTCACTGTGGGCAATTCCATTCTATGGGCTGTGGTCCTGGACTGAATAAAAACGAGAAAGCGGGACTAGAGAGATGGCATAGTGGTTAAGGCACACTTGCCTCTGAAGCCAAAGGACCGGGATTTGATCCCACATAAGCAATTCACATGGTGGTACATGGGTCTTGAGCTTGTCTGCAGTGGCTAGAGGTCCTGGAATACCCATTCTCTCTTGTAGGACAACATGACCAGTCACCTCGTGTGTCTGCCATCGTGCTTTTCCCACCACGATGACCTGTACTCCCTGGAGCTGCTAAGCCAAAGTAACCTTTCCTTTCTCCTTTCCTTTCCTTTCTTTTTTTTGATTTTCGAGGTAGGGTCTTACTCTAGCCCAGGCTGACCTGGAATTCACTATGGAGCCTCAGGGTGGCCTCGAACTCAGGGCGATCCTCCTACCTCTGCCTCCCGAGTGCTGGGATTAAAGGCATGTGCCACCACCATGCCTGGCTTACCCCTTACTTAACAAGTAAGTCACATATTGATTATCTGATGACTTCCTGAACAGGCCCAGAAACAAATACAAAGCTATGACCTTTTTAATAAGTAACTAATAGGAGTCTATAGAGGGCTTCTGGAAACCTGACAATAGGAACATGGCTTTCCAGGCTAGGGATGGAGTACAACCGCAGCAGAATTGTCTAGCACGTGTAAGGTCCAGAATTCAATCCCTAGCACTTGAATAAAAAATGGCTGCCCGAGCACAAATTAATTTTGTTTTGTGGCAGAGTAATGCCCTATAGGCTGGGCTGGCTTGGACCTCACTGTATTTAGTCCTGCTGGTTAGCCTCAAAGTCATGATCCTTGTGCTTGGCCTCCTAGGTCCTGTGATTACAAGCATGGACCACCATGCCAGGTTAGAAATTAATATTTAAAATTATGTCCCAGGGCTAGGTTAAGGACACTTGCTTTCAAAGCCTGATGGCCTAGGTTCAATTCCCCAGTACCCACATGGAGCTAGATGTATTATGTCTGATACTTGTTTGCAGTGGCAGGAGGCCCAGGTATGTCCATACTAACTTCCTCTGTCTCTTAAATAAATAAGCAAAATATTTTTTTAAAAAGAAAATTCATATTCCAGTACAAAAATATGCACATAAATAAATGAAAAACATTCCACGAGACAAGATTTGCTATATCTGATATAGTCAGATCACTGGTACTTGATTACATTTTTCTTTCATTTAAAAATTGCTGACTGAAATGAGGTTTTTTTTTTTTTTTAATTTGTTGCCCAATTAATGGCACTAAAATACAGTGTTCAACATGTAGCCACTGACCCAAGATTTGGAGCAAAAAAACAGGAAAAAATAACCCTACTCACTTTACATATGCAAGACAGCATACCGTAAGAGTGAGGAGCTTTGACTAAATCTACACTTCCCTGAGTGCCTGCCTGCTACCCACTGACGTGCGGAGGGTCCCTCAGCACATCAGTGTCTGTCCAGAAAACTTCTGTTCTGGAATGCATTTGGAGTGGCTCTCCATGTTTCCTGGTGGAGTACCCAACACTCTTACTGACCAGTCTAAGTTTCTTTACCCAACCCAGGCAAGGACAAGACCAGTTCCTGAGACCAGGTAATGGCAGAATGCCAAGTGAAGGTTGGAAGGCAATAGCAGACTTGGTTTCCATGAGCTTACTGGGAAGCAGCAGGAGCTTCACCATGGGATGATAGCTGGAGGACCTCTGGGAGGAAGAAGGCTTTATAAAAGACCATTGTCCTTCACACGTACCTTTCACAGCAGACCTGACTACATCTTCTAAGATGTCCTTCACCACTTCCTGGGCCCCGTCGTCAATCCCTGTACACATGAGCACACAAGGGCATTTTCAGGGAACAGAGAATAGGAGGCATTCAGTACAACATCGCTCTAGAATCACGGTCCAGTGGGCAAAGGAGGCAAATGAATCCTCCCTGTGGCCAGATCTCTGTCCCACAGAAACACCCCTTGGATTCGGAAGCCCATGGGCAGTGTCTGCTTCACTCTCAAGTCTTGCTTCCAGGAGCACAGACACCAGGCCAGACACCAGGCCAGAACTCTCCTCCTAAGTCTGAGCTGCCTGGCTCGGGTCACCTCACCACCCTCCCCTGACTATCCACAGAGCCCTGGTAAGTGACATGTCCTTTGCTAGTTGCCACTCTCACCCCACAAACCCACGATTTAGAATGAGGTTTCTAATGTGACTACTACTTAATTATTCTTTACTGAATTCCAAACAAAAAGGCTCAGTACCTATATTCTTTATTTGAAAAAATAAATTAGTCCAGGATAAGTTTATGCTTTTGTTTTTCCAGGTAGGGTTTCGCTCTAGTCCAGGCTGACCTGGAATTCTTTATGTAGTCTCAGGGTGGCCTCAAACTCACAGCAATACTCCTACCTCTGCCTCCCGAGTGCTGGGATTAAAAGTGCATGGCCAGGAAAAGTTTATGGGGTGAATAATGTTTGACTAGACTTTTAGAAACACAAACCCCAACTTATAAAACATCATACTGCCCAGAAGGCCATTACCTTAAATGAATAAAACCAAAAGAGCTCTTCTACAGCTGTCTTAATGAAGGCTCCTAACTGAGTCACCATGTTTACGAGCTCCGTGCTTGTTTCTGAGGGCCTAGGGAACAGTGCTAAGCACTTTCATTTTCACCCAGCACTTAACAGTCACAGCTCTCTCAACAGCCAAGTCTCATGTGGGACTGCTGGCATCATGCTTTTCTTAAAGGGCAAAAATGAGCTGAACAGGAATTAGAGAAGTCCCCAGCCACCACCACAATCTCCTAACTCACTTGTTTACCTAAAACCGTGATTTAGACGGGACTAGTTACCTGAGCCTAAATCATTCTCATACTAGTCTAATTTTGTGCCATTTATGCCCCACTTATATTCTGTACATAGCTAACAGTACTCTTTAGCTTGTCTCAAGCAATACAATCCACAAATAACTTTTGATGTACTAATTGTGTAATATTGTGTAAATTTATGCTAAATAAGTACCAAAATAAAAAAAAAAAACCTCACTAGGAACCTCTTGCCCACACCTTGATTTGTAAGCATATGACCAGATACTACAGAAATTCATTTTTTAAAAAAATTAAATACTGGGGATTGAACCTAGGGTATCACACAGGATAGGCAAGCCTTCTGCTGCTGAGCCACACATTCCCAGCTAAAAACCACATTTTCCCCTTTTTCAGTCTCCACACACTCTGATGCTGAAACTTCAGCTGTGTGGGTTGTCTCTGATCTGTACTGCCCATTCTGAAGCACCTGGTACAAAGCACCTTGTTCACAGTCAGCATCCAAACAACATGCAGTCACTTTATAAAAGGCCTTGGTGGCTCAGTGAGAGTAACCAGAGGCCATAAAGTGATAGTGGGCAGGTGCTCTGGCTTGTGGATATATGGTCACTCAGCCAACACTGCTTCTTAAAGCTTCTGAAGTAGCTGCCACCATCAGTTAACTGAGAGACTATGCAGGAAAACCACTCCTGACTTCCAGTAAAAACCTGAAGCCAGGGCTGGAGAGATGGCTTAGCAGTTAGGTGCTTGCCTGTAAAGCCTAAGGACCCCAGTTCAAGGCTCAATTCCCTAGGACACATGTAAGCCAGATGCACAAGGGGGTGCATGCAGTTGTTTGCAGTGGCTGGAGGCCCTGGCATGCCTATTCTCTCTCTCTGCCTCTTTCTCTGTCACTCTCAAATAAAAAATAAATAAATAAATAAATGAAGCCAGCTGGGTGTGGTGGTGCTTGCCTTTAATCGCAGCACTCAGAGGGCAGAAGTAGAAGGATCACCATGAGTTCGAGGCCACCCTGAGACTGCATAGTGACTTCCAGGTCAGCCTAGGCTAAAGTGTGACCCTACCTCAAAAACAAAACAAAACAAAACAAAAACCCTAAAACCTGGTCTTGTGGTCAGGCCTATAATACTAGCAATACAGGAGGTTAAGGTAGGAGGAATACAGTTCAGGGCCAGCCGGGACATAGTTAGACCCTGTCACAAAATTCAAAATATAATAAAACAGTAATGAGAGAATGGCTTCTCATGCACAAGTCCCTAGGTTCAGTCCCTAGAGCCCAACAGATCAAAACAAACTGCACAAAATATCACATAAAACCAGAGGGTCACAGCTGGCTAGAAGGAGGCTGCCCTACTACACAAACAGGACATGAGCTCTACAGACGTCCCACTGCCTGACTCTTGTCCATTCCAGGTGCCATAATATTTTGATTGGTGCCAGGCATATTGGCAGAAGCCTTTAATCCCAGCACTCGGGAAGCAGAGGTAGGAGGATCACTGTGAGTTTGAGGCCACCCTGAGACTACATAGCGAATTACAGGTCAGCCTGGGCTTGAGCAAGACCCTACCCTGAAAAAACAAAAATAAATAAATAAAACTATGTGGATTGGTGCTATGATATAATAAGGAAAAAAGAAGCCCATCTCTCAGCGGTGAGAAAATGAGCAGGTTGGCTTAAGAACATCAGGGAGAAAATGCTCCCTCATGGAAGTGAACTCAATAGAGTGATTAAGAGCAAAAGCTCTGGAGACTCAACCTCCCCAAGCCTCAACTCCCTCACCTGTACACACCAAGAGTCTGATGAGAAGTTACTCAGACTACACACACACTGCTTAAGATGCTCCTGGAAAGAACATGTCCCTGGTAATTTCCATGAGCCTGTGTGTTTCAAATGGAGGCTGTTTGTTCAATTCCTGACGCCTTAAAAGCCTGCTCATTCCTGTCACCTGCCTGGGGACCATAGACCAAGTCCATAATGAAATTTTCCAATTAACCATAATGAAAGCACTTTCAATTAGTTAGTTTGCTTGTGTTGCATCACTCAGTTTCCTTGAAGCCTTGGTTTGGTTTGCGTACACACACACACGTGCACTTTGCACTGCACATGTCACTAAGCCATGAAATGTCAGTACACACTACCTCAGCTCAGACTGACTATTTTATGTTATGAACTATAGCATTTTTTGTTTTTTATTTTTTTCTAGCCCAGGCTGACTTAGAACTCTCTTTGTAGCTACAGGCTGGCCTTGAACTCACAGAGATACTCCTACCTCTGCCTCCTTAGTGTTAGGATTAAAGGCATGTGCCACCATACCCTGCTACAGTGTTGTTGTTTTTAATATTTTATTAAAAAATTTTTTTCTGGCCACCTTGTGCATGGGTCCTGGCAAATTAAACCTGGGTCCTTTGGCTTTGCAGGCAAGTGCCTTAACCACTAAGCAATCTCTCCAGCCCTTATTCTTTATTTTTACTGTATAAAGTTTTCTTATTAACTATTATTAATTTCTTAATAAAATAACTTGATTATGAAAATCAAGTTCATGTTAGGTGACCAGAGGAAGAAAATGAGCTATTTGTCTACAAGCCATCTGCCTGTCTATCCACGAGGCTGCCTAGATGGCATTGTGACTACTCATAGGATCTAGATGGGACCTGTGACCACTAGGTCAGGACAAGGCCTAGAGATGCACTGTGAGTGGGTGAACGAGGCGTGGCATTCCTCAGCACAGAGCAGACCTATACCAAATGACTGGTCACCCAATTAGCATACGGAGACAAGTGCCCTCAACTGGAACCCAATGCACCAAGGCGGACATGAAGAAGTAGCAGCTGGGGCTGGAGAGATGGCTTAGCGGTTAAGCGCTTGCCTGTGAAGCCTAAGGACCCTGGTTCGAGGCTCAGTTCCCCAGGTCCCACATTAGCCAGATGCACAAGGGGGTGCACGCGTCTGGAGTTCATTTGCAGAGGCTGGAAGCCCTGGCGCACCCATTCTCTCTCTCTCCCTCTATCTGTCTTTCTCTCTGTGTCTGTCGCTCTCAAATAAATAAATAAAAAATTTAAAAAAAAAAAGTAGCAGCTGGATCTGCTCCAGGAGCTATTTAGAGAAGGCTGCCCAGCTGACAACAGGACATCAAACGTCAGGCCTCATTGGCTGGCCACCATCCCAAAAGGAGAAAGCAAAGGGGAAGCCAAGAGAAGGCCAAGAAACAGACTTCAACATTAGCAGGCACCTCCTAGTGTGCCCTGCAGCCCCAGGAGGATACCCTCTCACCCTTGGAGGGCTGGCTTGACCGTACCTGAGAGAGGTGGACCTCTTTCTGGTGTAACATTTCCATTTTCTGAGCTCACTTTTTCTAGGCCACTCCTGGCATGTTCACCGTTGGGCAAATCTGTTTTCTCAGGAGTTGTTGGTTTGCTTTGTGCCTGGTCCTGCTTCAATCGGTTGACCTTTGGGGATCCTGCTGTGGCCTGGATCACAGGGGACTGGGGTTTCGACTGGATTGGTTTTTCCAATTCTCTAGCCTCCTGCAACTAAAAAGAAACAGAAAAGGGATTTCATCTAAATGGTCCTACAATTTTGGTAAAGAATAATACCAGCCTATTGCTTTATAATTGTCTAATCAAGGACTGGGGAGATGGCTTGGTATTTAAAGGTGCGTGCTTGCAAAACCTGTTGGCCTAGGTTCAATTCCCCAGCCATCCATCTAAGTCAGATGCAAAAAGTAATATAAGAATCTGGCACTTTCTCTCACTAACTTGCCCACGCTCTCCACACACACACACGCATACACACAAATAAATAAATCTCTAATCAGCAGGACAAAATTTTTGCATGGATTTGTTTTCTGGGGATCAAATCCAGGGCCATGTACATGGCAGGTAAAAGCTCTACCACTGAGCCAACTATATTTTATTTATTTATTTGAGAGAGGAAGGGGGACAGAGAGAGAGAGAAAGGGAGGGAGGTGGAATGGGCACACCAGGGCCTCCAGCCACTGCAAATGAACTCCAGATGCATGCACCACCTCGTGCATCTGGCTTATTTGGGTCCTGGAGAATCAAACTAGGGTCCTTTGGCTTTGCAGGCAAGCACCTTAACTGCTAAGCTATCTATCCAGCCCTGGTATATTGCTTTTGTTGTTGTTGTTTGATCATTTGTTTTTTCAAGGCAGGGCCTTGTTCTAGCCCAGACTGAACTGGAATTCACTATGTATTCTCAGGCTGGCCTTGAACTCACAGCAATCCTCCCACCTCTCTTCCCCAAATGCTGGGATTAAAGGTGTATGCCACCATGCCCAGAGTAAAATGTTTTTAAAAGGAAATAAATTCAAAGCAAACTTTTGACTGGGACAAACTCATAGGAAATTCTGAATGCAAACTTCAAATTCCATACTACATTTGTTCTCTGATTTGAAAATGGGAATGAGGGGCTGGGGAGACTGCTCAGTGGTTAAAGACATTTGCTTGCAAAGCCTGACATCCTAGGGTTCAATTATCTAGTACCCATGTAAAGCCAGATGCATTAAATGGCGCATGTGTCTGCAGTTCATTTGCAGTGGCAAGAAACCCTGGCATGCCCATACTCATCTCTCCATCTGCCTCTTTCTCTCAAACAGGAAAGTAAAATATTGAAAATGGGAACAAAAACACAGGCTGAGACTTCTCAGGAAGGATGAGCTCTCTGGTGCCAGTGAATCCTTACATTCATGAGCTGATGCAAGTGAGGCATGGCCCAGCTGCCGGAAGCTGTGACTCACCACTTGATTTTCCATGCGGGTGAAAATGACGTTCAGCATCTGGGTGAGTGTGGCCTTGGCAGTGGTTTGATTGATGAGATTTTTGCTGGCCAAATAGATATTGTAACATGTCCTCACTGTCTGCAGGATCGTGCCCTCATGAATTTCAATGTGCGGAGAAGTCACTGCTGTCAGAAGAGCCTGAAACAGAGATCAGAAACTGTCACCTTCATGAATGACTACTTGCCTCCTGACTGCCCCTGGGCAAACTTTTCTAGATGTTTTAGTTTTCCTAAGTTCTCTCTTTCTCTCTCTTTTTTTTCCTTTGAGGCAGATGATCTTGCTCTTAGCCTAGTCTTGCCTGGAACTCAGTATGTACACAAGGCTAGGCTCAAACCTTCAGAGATCTTGAGTACTGGGATTACAGGTGTGTGTCACCATGTCTGGCTAGTTTTTTCTAAATTCTAACATAGCTTTGTGGGCTGGAGAGATGGCTTAGCAGTTAAGGTGCTTGCCTGTGAAGCCTAAGAACACGTTTGAATCTCCAGGTCCCATGTAGCCATTCACACAGTGATGCACGTATGCAATGTCACACATGTGCACAAGGGGGGGGGCACATGCATCTGGAATTTCTTTGCAGTGACTGAAGGCCCTGGCATATCCATTTTCTCTCTCTGCACCTTTCTATCTCTCTCTGTATCCCTCTCAAAAATAAAATAATAATAAGAGGGCCTTGCAAACTCAACTGGACAATTAGAGCCAAGAGTCAACTTACCACTGATGTGAAGGTTTTTGTGTGTTTTGTTTTTTCAAGGTAGGGTAGCCAAAGTACGGTAGTTTAAATGGATGGCCCCCAGTATATTCAGGATTTTATTAATGTTTGTAATTTAGATCTGCAGCCACCTAGCTGGATGCCACTGTGGGTAGTTCCTAGGTTCCAGCCCTAAGTTGTGGGGGTAGATTTGGAACTCCAGTCTAAAGATATACAAAGTACCCAAGCTTTGCCTGGAATTCCTAAGTGTGCTGTGTGGTGTGGCTTTTGGGTATTTGGCTTGTGGCTTTTCTCTCTCTGCTTGGATCTATGAAAATGGGCCAGCTGCTTCTGCTATTATGGAACGTCCCCTGGATCTATAAGCTCCAATAAGTATCCCTTCCTCCATAACTGTGCCTGATATGAAAGTTCATCTCAATGATGTGAGACTGACTACTACACAAGGCTAACCTGGATCTCACTCTGTAGTTCAAGGCTGGCCTCAAACTCACAGCGATCCTCCTACCTCTTCCTCCTAAATGCTGGGATTAAACATGTGTGCCTATGATGTGAGTTTCTTTTTTTTTAATTTTATTTATTTATTTGAGAGCGACAGACACAGAGAGAAAGACAGATAGAGGGAGAGAGAGAATGGGCGCGCCAGGGCTTCCAGCCTCTGCAAACGAACTCCAGACGCGTGCGCCCCCCTTGTGCATCTGGCTAACGTGGGACCTGGGGAACCGAGCCTCGAACTGGGGTCGTTAGGCTTCACAGGCAAGTGCTTAACCGCTAAGCCATCTCTCCAGCCCTGATGTGAGTTTTAAAAAAGATTACTAACTCCCTACAATGCAAATCATTTGAAGTGAACATGCTGTGTTGAAGCAGGTGTTCTATTGGCTTATCTAAAAAACAGCCCTCAAATTTCTGAATGTTAATGTTGACTGAAAAAACTTAGAATAAAAATTATGAACACTTCCCTCAGGAAGAAAAATACTCCTACATGAATCACAAGGTATCCATGCTGGTTCAATGGGCAGTGGGGTTTCCAGTTCCCTCTAGGGTGCAGCTGATGTGAAACCATTCCCCAGAGCTGAGGTACCTGGGATCTACAATCTGGAGAGCTGGCTAAAGCTGTTCTGCCATTCCCCGACAAGCAGGTGGTACCAAACAACCCCCACACCCTGGAAGCAGGGAAACAGGAAGATGGACAACAGGACAGGCAAGTTCAGGTGCTCAGAGTACAGATGAAGACCTACTGAGGAATGGCAGATGGAACCCAGAGTTTCAAAGGGAAACACTAGAGGATTTCAAGCCAGTGGAATTTATAAGATTTAATGTTATTAGTGGAGCCATTTACCTGAAAAATATACCTGGTCCTACTCTTCTTGTCTTGTTCCATGCTAATAAATTCTGGCACTTAAAAGATCAAGTGATTATAAATCTTCTGTCCCGCCTGAGACAACTACCCATGGTGAATTAAAAATCCAGACTGCCAAAGAGAATAAGGAGTGTCCAAATTTCAAATCCAGAATAGAAAAACAAGCAAAAATACCTTAATTATTTGTAACTGAACCCCTTCATCCGTCTGAGGGCCCTGAAAACAATTGCAAATGGTTTCAACAATCCTGTCGATCAGCCGCTTCCCAGGGGCGCCACTGTCGGGGGCATTGCCGGTGATGTGGCCATAAGCGATGAGCTTCTAAAGACAGAAAAGGCAGAGGTTAGAAGTTCTGCCCTGCCAGAGCAAAGGCTGCCCATGACAACAAAAGACAGGTAGGAAGCAGGACCTTTAACTACTGGTTTATATGGAGGCAGCTGCCACCAGAAGCCAGGCAGACACAGCTCTTGGTGAATGCAGCCTTTCTCCTATCTCCTGGCAGCAAAAGATCCTGGTGATGGTGTTGCAGGGTCTCATGCCAACAGCAAGGCACTAAACATAGCCCAGCACATGATCATTTATTCAAAAAACAGAGGGATTAGACCCATACTTAGGAAAAGCAGAAAGTAAACTAGTGGTGACCTAGAGTCTGGTGAAAGTGGCTGAAGGGTCAACAGAAGTGACTGCTAATGATTTCAGAGTCTCTGAGGTACTAAAAATGGTCTGGTTAGACTGTGGTCATGACTGCCCAAGTGCCAATATACTAAAAACCACTGAAGTACACACATTGATAAATTACCCGTGTGTTCACTACCTCCCAATAAAGCGTTTTTAAAAAATATGGTTTGTTAGATTTTTGTTTGTTTGTTTGTTCTTTGAGGTAGGGTCTCACTCTAGCCCTGACCTGGAATTTATTATATAGTCTCAAGGTGGCCTTGAACTCAAACAATCCTCCTGCCTCTGCCTTCCGAGTGCTAGGATTAAAGGTGTGTGCCACCATTCCTGGCTAAATTATTTTTTTTGTGTTAAGATACCTAATAAACTAATGATGACATGTTTTATTTGAGGGAAGAAAAACTAAGTCATGGACAGAGATGAAATTATTTTCATTTTTCTGGAGTACTGAATCATACCAGTATATTTTCCATATCAAAACTTAAAGTAAAAACAGTAACTGCATCTTTGCCTACATTATCAAACGTGTGCCACTGAAGAGACATGGTTGCTTTTCCTTCATCTGGTAATAGACACAGCATGTGTCTGTGCCACCTTATCTATAACCTGGGCCTTTGCATGGCAAATCCAAGAGACAGAGGGACCGCTAAGGTCAAGATGAATTAGTTCTAAGCCTCGCTAAGATTCAGAATCACCTCAGGAAGCTCATTACAAGTGCAGGCTCCTGGACCTCAACCCAGATCTAGTGAACCAGAAATAATGGGGTGGAGCTCAGGAAACTATTTTTCTCCCAACTGTCTGGGTTGTTCTAAAGGTTGACCAGATAATGAGCACGAAACTTCTGAGGCATTCTCTGCTTCCAGTGAGTAGGTAGACTTCAAAGTGCTGCTCTTTCTGTATCCGATTGGGTGTCTGAGTGGTTACCTTCTTGCCTCTGACATAAGGCAGACACACATTCCTGAGATTACCCACAAGGCCAATGCCACCACAGCAAGAAGACAGGCGACCCTGCAGAGGCATGCACCTTTCTCACTGCTTGTCTTCTCTGTTAGCTACTAAACTGACATCAATAAGCATGAACAGATGAAAAGAGTGGCTGGGAGTGGAGATGCCAGGCTGCTACAGCTGCTGCTCCCTCTCTGCTGCTCAAGCCCAACTCTGGGACACCAGGTGGAGGTGGACTTGTCAGTCCACAGGCACTTGCCCCATCTGCACCTGCCACTGTTGGGCAGGCTCCTGAGAGGGTGGGGCAGGCTGCTGGTGGACCAACTCTTAAGTTCTAGCGCTTCTGACATTGGGCTCAGGTCTGTCACAAACACTTTGATCTTTGAACTCCAAAACTGTAACTGTTGAGCAGGTTCCTAGGGACCAGGATGTGGCTCTGTGGTAGAATATGTGCTCAGTTTTTATAGGCCCAGGGTTCTATCCCAGCATCAAGTTAAAGAAAACTAGCTTCCAGAAGGGTATGGTGGCTCATGCCTATAATCCCAGAACCCAAGAGGCCAAGGCAAGAGGACTGTGAGGGTGAGGTGAGCCTGGAGTACACGGCAAAACCTTTTGGGGTAAGGGGTCACTGAGACAGGGTTTTACCCTGTAGCACAGGCTGGCCTTGAATTAACGTAGACACTTCTGCCTCAGCCTCTTAAAAGCATGAGCTACCAAACCTGGCAGAAAGACCTTTAAAAAAAGAAGAAGAAGAAAAGGTGGGTGTTGTGGCAAACATCTTCAATCCCAGCAAGGGAGACAGAGGTAGGAGGACCACTGTGAGTTCAAGGACAACCTGGGATGACAGGGTGATTTCCAGGTCAGCTTGGGCTAGAATGAGACTCTGAAAAACCAAAATCAAAAAATAAAGAAGAAAGCTAACCTCTTTATAACCCAACAATGATGATGCTGCAAACATGTGGGAGAATGACTGATATTTAAAGAACGGACTGGAAGTATTCACCTTCTATGGAAGGGTTATTACCCCAACTGGTACAGGGGTTGAGTACATTTTTACCCCCTTCTGTGCAGGCAAAACCAGAAGAAAGCAGAGCTCCTGCATCCGTGGGTCTTCCTGCTCAGCTTTCTCACCTCTCTGATCCAGACACTACCCCTGGCACTAGAATGCAGTGAAGAAGACAGATCCTAGGAAGGTTTATAGGAAGTGAGGTTACCCAGTCCCAGAAGTCAAATGCCACATGTTCTCTCTCATATGTGAATCCTAGCTACAAATGTTTAGATTTGTATGTGAGTTGCAGTAAAAGTCTGCAGTTGAGGCCAGGAAGCAGGAAAGGGGCTGTGAGGAGAGGAGGAGAGGGAGGACTTGAGGGGAGGGTACAGTGGGTACATAAGTAAGGAGCCGGCTACTAGGGCTGGAATGGAAGGGTAAGATGTTATGAATAAGTCACAGGGAAACCTACTTTTTTCTTGTTTTGTTTTGCTTTTTCAAGGTAGGGTCTCACTCTAGCTCAGGCTGACCTGAAATTCACTATGGAGTCTCAGGGTGACTTCAAACTCATGGCAATCCTTCTACCTCTCTGCCTCCCAAGTGCTGGAATTAAAGGCATGTGCCACCAAGTCCATCTTGAAACCTACTTCTTTGCTAGCCAATACTATATATGTTGGGGGGGGGGGAGAGAATGAGAATGGGTGGAAGAATCCTATGGATGTGGGTCATAGTGTGTCCAGAAGCCACAGATTATTAGAAAAATTTCAGTGCCAGGGATGGGATACCTTCCAGTGAGTTGTTGGCCAGGGAGGACCCTGATTCCCCCAAAACATTACAACCAAGGCTCTTGGTTTCCCACCAGAACTAGATAGTAAGAACCTACTGCTGAAGACTCCACATACTTGAGCTTCAGGTCACTGAAAAATCAAGCTGAAGCTGAGCTGGAAGCCTGCTCCCCATTGACTGGAAAGAGCCATGCAGCATGTAGCCTTTTGGGAGACAGAAGTCACTGATGGTCTTAATCAGCAGTGGACTATAAAAGACTTATAGCTGGCCAGCCAGGCCAATGTGCCAACTGGTACAATAGTGGTATGCCTGTTATGGGAGAAACCAACTGCTCCCTGATTAGACTGGAGACTGTCCCACAGGAGGGAAAATATGCCTGGTACTGAAAAGCTATGGGTGGAAGGTCATAAGCCCTAGAGGAGTAATGAGTGCTGTTGCCTGGCTAAATGCATATATTATGTCCATTAAACTGCCCTGTAAGCATTTCTTTTTATGTTTATGTTTATGCCCATATATTAATGAATGCTGCTCTCACTTTTGGATATAGAAATTTCTCTTAAGCCGGGTGTGGTGGCGCACACCTTTAATCCCAGAACTCGGGAGGCAGAGGTAGGAGGATTGCCTTGAGTTCGAGGCCACCCTGAGACTCCATAGTGAATTCCAGGTCAGCCTGGGCTACAGTGAGACCCTACCTCGAAAAACCAAAAAAAAAAAAAAAAATCCCTTTTCAGACAGCACCATACAGGCTGGAGAGATGGCTCAGCAGTTAAGGCCCTAGCCTGCAAAGCCTCACAACCCGGGTTCAATTACTTAGTACCTATGAAAAGCCAAATACACAATAGCACAGGCACCCAGGCACCTAGAGTTTGTTTGCAGTGGCTGGAGGCCACGGCATGCCCATTCTCCCTCCCTCCCTTTCTCCTTTTCTCTCTCTTTCTGCTTGCAAATAAAAGAACAGGAAAAATTTTAAAGTCACCACAAAAAGTTGGATGTGGTGGTACACACATTTAATCCCAGTACTCAGGGGGCAGAGGTAAGAGAACTGCTGTGAGTTTGAGGCCACCCTGAGACTACATGGTGAATTTCAGGTCATCCTGGGCTATAGTGAGACCCTACCTTGAAAAACAAAACAGAAAAAAAAAGTCAACATAGTGCTGAGAAGTGACAGTGAAGTGTTCAGCACTTAGACATCTTTATTACAACCACCAATGTTCAGGATCCACAGAGGAAGAGGTAGCAGAAAGAATGTAAGAGCCAGGATGGAGGGATGGCTTAGTGGTTAAGGTGCTTGCCTAAGGACTCATGTTCAACTCTCCAGGTCCCATGTAAGTCAGATGCATAGTGATGCAAGTGCACAATGTCACGTAAGTGCACAGGGGTCACAGGTGTTGGAGTTTGATTACAGTGGCTGGAGGCCCTGGTGTGCCCATTCTATCCCTCTCTTTCTCTCCCTCTCTCAAATAAATAAATAAAATATATATTAAAAAAAAAACAACAGCCTGCTGGGCATGCCTCAAAAAAAAAAAAAAAAAAAAGAAAGAAAGAAAAAGTAAGAGCCAGAGGAAGGACAGGACTGTTACTGTTTACAATATACTCTTCCAGACACAAAATGGCCTTGATATTCTTTACTTCACAGTGCCTGACACTATCTAAATAAGACCTTCATAATAGGAGAAATAAATGATGACATCAAAATAGAAGAGAGGCTAATTGGAAAGAAAAAGGGATTCATTGGAGAATGGATTGGGGTAAGGGTAAGGGGTGTGAGTGAGAATTTTCATGGTTTATTGTCTATGCCTATGGAAACTGTCAATAAAAAGTTTTTAAAAACATATCCTGCTTCTCATATTTATATTCTTGGGGAGGGGCAAAGAGGGTCCAAAGCCAAAACTGACCCCATCCCTCCATCTCCTCCTGTTCCCCCCCCCCCTTCTCAGGGCCTGGACCACGACCGCACACCTAGCTTAAGGCGCTTGCACAAGCTGGCTCTGGCCTGGGTGGGGGGCGAGGAAATACAAAGCCCTCCCCGGCCCGCTGTACACAAGAACCTGCACGTGTGCACAGCAGACTGGAGAAGAGTTTCTACAGAGGGCACAATTTACAGAAGGGGGAGAGGACATGTAGAAAGGGTCTGAGCCCCTCACCTCTCCAAGATACATGAATGGCAAGGCCCAGTGTGGGTGACACTGTAGCTGGTTTCAAATCTGCCAAAACTAGACTGTACCCCTAAACATTTTCAAGACAGGATTTTCCTCACCTGCTCCAGGAAATTCCAGTCAAACAGGCTTAGTAAGGCAGCTACCAAGGGGAGGTGCCTTCTTTCTTTAGTCCAGGGAGCACTCACCTACTTTCTAATGTCATGAAATGGTGACACATTTTTCTCATACTAAACAAGGAAACCCTGGTGTACTTAGTAAATTTTGCAGAATGCCATTCTAAAGACCCACCACACACCATAAGCCTCAAGGCTCACAGTGGGCTTAAGTAAAGTAGGACACCAACATTTTCATTTAAAACCACACACACATCTGCACAGTTCCACAGATAGACTTTCTGTTTCCACAGGGTACAGTTAAGACCAAGGGCTGGCAATCTTTCCACAAAGGGCCATTTTGGCTCTTGGGTCTCCACTGCCAACAACTCAACCCAGGGCAGCAAAGTAGCCTTAGACAGATGAATTCATGAATGGCTCTGTTGCTATGGACCAAAAGTGTGTCTCCACTCAAATCTACATGCCGAAATCCCAATGACCAGTGTGATAATTAAGAGGTTGGATTAGACTCAGGCCGTGACGGTGGGGTCCTCACTGCCACACTTGTGCTCCATAAGGAAAGACCAGAGCTAGCTTGCTCTCTCGAATATATGTGGGCACAGTGAGAATGACAGTCCGCAACAGGAACCAAAGCAGATGGGACCTTGATCTTGGACCTGCCACCCTGCAGAGCTATGGGAAATAAATGTGTGACATGTCAGCAGTTGAACCACAGTTGCCCAAGCTGACCAAGACCATAAACTACTGCAAAAGCAGACAGTACACCAGATTGGGTTTATGGTCCACAGCTAGGAACCCCTGAGGAAGAATGTAAATGTGGGGTCAGGAAGTCCTAGATACCCACCCAATTTCATCACTTCTTGGTCAGGTGACCACAGATGGGTACAATCACTTTGTTCTCTAAGCCTCAGTTCCCTTGACTCTAAAACGAGGGTGAGAAGAGGTACTTCAGAGGGCTGCCATGAAACTTAACCATGGTGATGGTGATGAAGCCCTTGGCCAGGGCTGAGCGCCCAGAGAAAGTTAGGCTACTGCTCTCAGGACACCACTGTGTTAGCCGTTGGCACAAGCTCCCAAGCAAAATCTCCTCATGGAGAGAAAACAACTAAAATTACATGAAAGGCAAATTTCCTCAGAAAACATTCAGAGCATCAAATATTTTAGGACAGAAATAGGACTTAGCTGCCATTTCAGAGTTCTTGGCTCAGTAGATGCTTCATGTAGGACAATCTGTACAGACTCCTTTTGCAGGAGGAAAATGGTCTTCATTTGGAAAAACTGCCTCTGTGAAACACTGTCAGTGATTCTCAAGTATATATATCAAGAGATTAACAAAGTAAATATCAGACTTGGGATGCCAACAATGTGACACATTCCGTCACTTGGTAGTCCTGAGTCATAGCAGACAGGACCAGTTAATAACAGCGCTCTTTCTCAAGAGAAGCAGGACTGGGGCTGGGGCTGGGGAAATGGCTCAGTGGATAAAGTGTTCACTGCTCAAGCTGTAGTACCCAAGTTCAATCCCCAGACCCCATGGAAGAAGCTGGGGAGGTGTGGGCTTCTGTAATCCCAACATGCTAATGCTGACAGTGAGACAGAGGCAGAGACAGGAGAACTTCCCAGAAGTTCGTGGTGGGCACAGCAAAGAGCAGAGAGAGATCCCGAGAGATAGACCCCACCTCAAACGAGGCAGAATGCTGGAGGACTGACCCAAAAGTTGTCCTCTGACTTCTACATACCCAATGTAGTGTGTGTATCTGTGTGTGTGTGTGTGTGTGTGTGTGTGCACGCGCATGTGTGCATGCACCAGTGCTGACACTCATGGGCATGTCCACATAAATGTATACACACAGATTTTAAAAAAAGGAAAAAGAAATGTGAGGCATGAGGATTTATATACCTTTTCAATATAGCTCTCTTAGTAATTGTCAGAGAATCTACTAATGGTGAGAGACCAAATATAACCATTTTAAGTAAAAAAAAAAAAAAAGCCCAGGCCTGACTTAGAGAACTAGCTGGCCAATGTGCTGACCTTTTGCTTCTGTAAACTTTGCTTGTTTAATTGCTGCCTTTCCCCCTAATGTTGCTGAGGAATCTCCACTTCAAGGACATTGCAGAAACACGCCACTGGGGGGGGGGGGGCGGGGGCGGGGGGAGGGACCCTCCGGCCTCCAACCACCTGCTTAGATAAGAAACTGAGGACTCTCCACTTTAAAGACAATGGAGATGACTTCATCTGCCTGAAGTGCCCCTAGCTCCTGCCCCCAACTTTGCCCGCTGAAACCCCAAGCCAATTAGAACTGTTTAAATCAACCAATCATGTATCTATCCCCTACTTCTTTGTTCAAATTCCTATATGAACCCCTTCTCCCAAAAGAAAGGGGCTCTCTCCCTCACTGCCGCTGTGCTGGACTGTGGGGACAGAGCCCAGGCCTAGGCTTGCAATAGAGAAACCTGTTGCTTTTTCATTCGAGTGTCGCAGCTTCTGTGGTGGTTCTCTGAGTGACTCCTGAGTGGCTGGGTGACTTGGCTCCTGGTCAGGGGTCTTGGCATAACAATGGTTTCCTGTTCTAGAAAGTACTAGTAAGTTGTGGATCTCTTCAACAGATTTAAAACTTTTCCACTGATGTGCGTTGCCCACTGAAATCAAGAATAAATGTCCTGGGCTGGAGATATGGCTTAGTGGTTAAGACGCTTGTCTGCAAAGCCAAAGGAACAAGGTTCAATTCCCCAGGACCCACATAAGCCAGATATACAAGATGGCACATGTGTCTGAGAATCATTTGCAGCAGCTGAAGGCCCTGGTGCACCCAATCTCTCTGCCTCTTTCTCTCTCTCTCAAACAAATAAAATAATAAACATTTAAAAAAATATTTGTTATTATTTATTTGTTTATTTGAGAGTGACAGAGAAAGAGGCAGATAGGTAGAGACAGAATAGGCATGCCAGGGCCTCCAGCCACTGCAAACGAAGTCCAGATGCATGTGCCAACTTGTGCATCTGGCTTATGTGGGTTCTGGGGAATCAAGCCCATCTTTAAATAAGCTGTATTGTGGGGTTGTCTTTTATTGCTTCCTGATTTACAATGCCTTTGTCTTTTTCTTCTGTTAGTCTTGGGGGCAGGGTCTCACTTGGCCCCAGGCTGACCTGGACTCCTTTTACAGACCAGAAATCTCAGCCTCCCAGTTTGCAAGATAAAGGAAAGGGGACAACACACACCCATAGGGACTTTGACTTTGTTAGATATCTGTTTGTTTTAATCCTCACTCTTACACAAATACCCTGCTCTGGTTTTGACTGAGTATGTATATTGCTCAGTTGAATTTTAGAATTTGCATATATTCTGCTTCACTAAGCTTACTAGAAACTTACATAGCAGGCAAATCCAACATGTACAATCGCTTCTGTTGTTATTCTGGGAATAATAAAAGGGTCACATGTGGCACAAGCTCCTACCCTGAAGATATATAATATCAAATTTACATGTCTAAGAATACTACAGATAATTAGAAAACCCAAGCATCAAATTAATTCAAGATGCAAAACTCTCTATATTATAGTACAAGAAATGCAAAAAATCAAGACAATATAATTCCACCAAAAATTATAAATCCATCAGAAATGACGTCCAGTGAGATTGATTTAGATGAAATTCCTGACAAAAATTTCAAAAGAATGATTATAACTATGTTCAAAGAAATCAAAGAAGAAAACAAATGCATGAAGGAGAACATAGAAAACCAACTGAATGAAATAAGGGGTCAATACAAGGCATGAGTGATGAAATAGAACTACTGAAGAAAAACCAATTAGAAATACTAGAAATTAAAAACACAGTAAGTCAAATTAAAAAAAAAAACCCTCTATAGAAAGTCTCACTAATAGAACGGAAGAAGGAGAGGACAGAATATTTAAAGTAGGAGACAAGGTGGAAGATCTAATAGAGTCCAACAAAGAGGAAGACAAACTAATAGGAAGGTATAACTGGGAATTTCAAGACATCTAGGACACTATGAACAAAAGCTCTAACATAAGAATTCAGGATCTAGTAGGAGAAAAAATTCACTCCAAAGACATAGTAGGTGTTTTCACAAAATCGTAGCAGAAAATTTCCCCCATATAGGGAAAGAGATGCCAATGCAGATACAAGAAGCCTTTACAACACCAAACAGACAAAACAAGAAAAGACCCTCTCCTTGCTATATCGTAATTAAACTACTAAACACACAAACCAAAGAAAATATATTGAATGCAATTAGAGAGAAACATCAAGTCACATATAAAGGCAAGATCATCAGGATAACAGGAGATTATGCAACACAAATTTTAAAACCCAGAAGGGGCCTGGAGGATGGCTTAGCGGTTAAGGTTTGCAAAGCCAAAGGACCCAGGTTCGATTCCCCAACACCCACATTAGCCAGATGCACAAGGGGGCACATGCATCTGGAGTTCGTTAGCAGTGACTGAAGGCCCTGGTGTGCCCATTCTCTCTCTTTCCCTCTCTGTCAAATAAATAAATAAAACCCAGAAGGGCTTAGAATGATGTATTCCAAGTTCTGGAAGATAACAACTGTCAACCACGATTACTTTATTGAGCAAAGCTATCCATCCAAGTTGACAGAAATAAAGAACATTCCACAACAAAAACAGGCTAAAGGAATGTATGGCTACTAAGCCAGCTCTACAAAAAAAATACTTGAAGGGATCCTTCAAACTGAAGAGAAAGGAAAGATGAGGAAAACTGGAAAAAATAAACCATACTCAAATAACAGTTAATACAAGACAGTAAAGGAAGACTGGAGAGATGGCTTAGTGGTTAAGGCATTTGCCTTCCAAAGCCAAAGGATCCCAGTTTGATTTCCCAGGGCCCACATAAGCTAGATGCACAAGGGGGTGCTTGTGTCTGGAGTTCATTTGCAGTGGCTGGAAGCCCTGGCGCACCTATTCTCTCTCTCCCTCTTTCTTTCTCTCAAATAAATAAGTAGTGTATTTTTTTTTAAAAAAAGAGTAAAGGAAAAATAAAAATGGCAAGATTTAATACATACCTTTTAATAATAACTCTTTTAAAAATATTTTATTTATTTATTTATTTGACAGAGAAGGGGGGGGAGAGAGACAGAGAGAGAATGGGCGCGCCAGGGCCTCTAGCCACTGCAAACGAACTCCAGACACATGCACCCCCTTGAGTATCTGGCTTAACATGGGTTGTGGGGAATCAAACCTGGATCCTTTGGCTTTTCAGGCAAATGCCTTAACCACTAAGCCAACCCTTCAGCACCCCCCTTTCTGTTTTTTGAGGTAGGGTCTCACTCTAGCTCTCAGGCTGACCTGGAATTCACTATGTAGTCTCAGGGTGGCCTTGAACTCACATCAATTCTCCTACCTCTGCCTCCCGAGTGCTGGGATTAAAGGTATGTGCCACCACGCCCGGCTCAGTAATTAACTCTTAATATCAATGACCTCAATGCCCCAACCAAAAAACACAGACTTGAAGACTGGATTAAAAGGCAGGATCCGGGCTGGAGAGATGGCTTAGCGGTTAAGCGCTTGCCTGTGAAGCCTAAGGACCCCGGTTCGAGGCTCGGTTCCCCAGGTCCCACGTTAACCAGATGCACAAGGGGGCGCACGCATCTGGAGTTCGTTTGCAGAGGCTGGAAGCCCTGGCGCGCCCATTCTCTCTCTCTCCCTCTATCTGTCTTTCTCTCTGTGTCTGTCGCTCTCAAATAAATAAATAAAAAAATTTAAAAAAATTATTATAAAAGGCAGGATCCTTCTCTTTGTTGCCTCCAAGAAACTCACCTCTCCATAAAAGACAGATATTCTCTTAGGGTAAAAGGATGGAAAATGGTATTTTAAGTAAATGAGCCTAGCCAACAAGCAGGTGTCACTATCCTGACAGGATAGACTTCAAACCAACACTACTGAGGAAAAATAAAGGTCACTTTATATTGATTAAAGAAGCAATTCAACAGGAAGACATTACAATTCTTAACATATATGTACCTAACATGAAGGCTCTCAATTTCATCAAACACACACTATTAGACTTAAGGTCACAGGTACCACCTAGCACAATTATAGTGGTGACTTCAATACCCCACTCTCATCAATCCACATGTTATCCTGGCAAAAGATAAATGGAGAGACATATGGATTAAATGATGACATATCTATAGAACATTTCATCAAAATGCTAGAAAATACATATTCTTTTCAGCAGCACATGGAATATTCTCTAAAACACACCATAAATTAGGACACAAAGCAAATCTTAAACACAAGAAAGTTGAAATAATTCCTTGTACTCTATTTGATCACAATGGGATTAAACTACAAATCAGCAACAAGAAAAACTACAGAGCATACACAAAATCATGGAAACTAAATAGTACACTATTGAATGATGAATGGGTTATTGAAGAAATCAAAAAGGAAATTCAAAATTCATAGAATCAAATGATAATGATAACACAACATACCCAAATCTTTGGGACACAATGAAGGCAGTCCTAAGAAGAAATTTTATAGCTTTACGTGCCTATATTATGAGATAAGAGGGTTGGAGAGATGGCTTAGCAGTTAAGCACTTGCCTGTGAAGCCTAAGGACCCCAGTTCAAGGCTCAATTCCCCAGGACCCACGTAAGCCAGATGCACAAGGGGGCGCTTGTGTCTGGAGTTCGTTTGCAGTGGCTGGAAGCCCTGGCGCTCCCATTCTCTCTATCTGTCTTTCTCTCTGTGTCTGTTGCTCTCAAGTAAATAAATAAATAAGTGAACAAAAAAATTTTTTAAAAAAGAAATAAGAAAGGTCGCAAATAAACAATTTAACACTTTACCTTCAGGCCTTGGAAAAAGAGAACAAGGCAAACCAAAACTCAGTAAGCGGGAAGAAATAATAAAGATAAGGGCAGAAACTGATACAACAGAAACTTAAAAAAAAAAAAAACCAACAAAGTATTAATGAAACAAAGAGTTGGTTCTTTGAAAGGATAAACAAGATTGATAAACCCTTAGCAAATCTGACCAAAAGAAAGAGAGAAGAGACACAAATTAATAAAATTAGAGATGAAAAAGGTACTATCACAACAGATACCAAAGAAATTCAAAAAAATCATAGGGACATACTAAATTTCAAAATATGAAAGAAATGGATGATTTCCTAAATTTTTTAATTTTAATTTTTTGTTTGTTTTTCGAGGTAGAGTCTCACTCTAGCCCAGGATGACCTAGAGCTCAGTATGGAGTCTCAGGGTAGCCTCAAACTCAGGGTGATCCTCCTACCTCTGCCTCCAGAGTGCTGGGATTAAAGGCATGTGCCACCATGCCTGGCTTAGATTTCCTAAATTTCCTATGACCTACCAAAATTAAATCAAAATGAGATAAACCATTTAAATAAACATATAACAAGTATGGAGATGAGGCAGTTATAAAAAAAAAAAATTCCCAACTAAAAAAGGTCCAGGTCCAGAAGGATTCAATGGTGAATTTTATCAGATCTTCACAGAAGAACTAACAACAATGCTTCTCAAACTTTTCCATAAAACAGAAGGGGAAAGAATCCTACCAAACTCCTTCTACAAAGCCAGGATCACCCTGATACCAAAACTAGACAAAGGCAGAACAAAAAAAGAAAATTACAGACCAATCTCCCTCACGAACATAGATGCAAAAATTCTGAACAGAATATTGGAGAACAGAATACAATATATCAGAAAGATTACTCATCCCAACCAAGTAGGCTCTATCCCAAAGATGCAGGAATGGTTCAACATATGCAAATCAATAAATGTAATATACTATATAAATGAACTGAAAGTCAAAAATCACATGATCATTTCAACAGATACAGAAAAGGCATTCAACAAAATCCAACATCCCTTCATGGTAAAAGGCATAAAGTAACTGGGAATAGAAGGAACATATCACAACATAATAAAGGTTATTTATGACAAACCTACAGCCAACATAATGTTAAATGGGGAAAAACTTGAAGCTTTTCCACTAAAATCAGGAACAAGACAAGGGTGTCCACTGTCCCCATTTTCATTTAATATAGTACTAGATGTCTCAACTATAGCAATAAGGCAAGAGACACTCATAAAAGGGATACAATTGGAAAGGAAGAGATCAAATTATCATTATTTGCAGATGATATGATCCTATATATAAAGGACCCTGAAGCTTCGACCAGCAAACTGTTAAAGTTGACATACACTTTTAGCAATGTAGCAGGATATAAATAAACACACAGAAATCAGTAGCCTTCTTATATACTAAAAACAAACACGCTGGGGATGAAATCAGGAATCCTTCCCATTCACAATTACCTCAAAAATAAATAAATATAAAAAGTACCTTGAAATAAACCTAACCAAGGAAGTGAAACATCTACAATGAAAACTAAAACATTCAAGAAAGAAATTACAGAAAACACTAGGAAATGGAAAGACATCCCATGCTCTTGAACTGGAAGAACCAACATTGTGAAAATGTCAATATTACTAAAAGCAATTGGTACATTTAATGCAATCCTATCAAAATTCCAATGGCATTCTTCACAGAAACAGAAAAAGCAATCCTAAAATTCATTTGGAAGCACAAATAACCTCAAAGAGCCAAAACAATTTTGAGCAACAAAAATATGGCTTAGTGGTTAAGTCGCTTGCCTGCAAAGCCTAAGGATCCCAGTTCAATTCTCCAGGTCCCACATAAGCCAGATGCATATAGTGGTGCATGTATCTGAAGTTCATTTGCAGTGGCTGGAGGCCCTGGCACACCCATTCTCTCTCTCTCTTTCTCTGTCTCAAATAAATAAATTTAAAAAAATAAGGCTGGTGGTATCACCATACCTGATTTTAACCTATAATACCGAGCCACAGTAACAGAAACAACATGTTACTGACACAAAAACAGACATGTAGATCAATGGTACAGAATAGAGGATCCAGATGTACACCTAGGCAGTTATAGCCATCTAATTTTCTCAAAGAAATGCCAAAAATATTCACTGGAGAAAAGATAGCTTCTTTAACTAATGGTGTTGAGAAAACTATATATCTATATGTAGAAAGATGGAAACAGACCCTCTATCTCCATGAGCAAGAATCAAGTCCAAATGTATCAAAGACCTTAATATCAGACCCGAAACTCTGAAACTATTAGAAGAAAAAGAAGGAGAAACCCTTCAATATACTGGCATAGGCAATGACTTTCTGAATATAATCCCAGTTGCTCAGGAAATAAAACCACTGATCAACCACTGGGACCTCCTAAAATTAAAAAAAGCTTTTGTGCAACAAAGGAAACTGTAAATAGAACAAAGAGGCTTCCTACAGAATGGGAGAAAATCTTTGCCAGCTATATATCTGACAGAGGATGAATATCCAGGATAGAAAAAGAACTAAAAAAATAAAAACTAAATCAGAAATCAAACAACCCAATTAAAAAATGGGTTATGGAACTAAATTGAGAGTTCTCAGAAGAAGAAATACAGATGGCATATAAACACCTAAAAAAAAGATGTTCTACACCCTTAGCCATCAGGGAAATGCAAATTAAAACTACTTTGAGATTCTACTTCACTCCTGTCAGAATGGCTATCTCAAGAAAACAAACAACAATAAATGCTGGTGAGGATGAAGATAAAGGTTTCTACACTGTTGGTGGGAATGTAAACTGGCCCAGCCATTGTGGATATCAGTATAGAGATTCCTGAGACAGCTAAAATTAGATTTACCCTATGACCCAGCAATACCACTCTTAGGCATATAGCCTAAGGACTCCTCTCACTACCTTAGAGATACTTGCACATCCATGTTTACTGCTGCTCTATTCACAATAGCTAGGAAATGGAACTAGCCTAGATGTCCCTCAACTGATGAGTGGATAATGAAGGTATGGTACACTTTTACAATGTAGTTCTATTCAGCAGTAAAGAAAAATGAAATTTTCAGGGACATGGATGGATCTGGAAAGGATTGTAGTAAGTGAGGTAACCCAGGACCAGAAAGCCAAATATCACATGTTCTCTCTCATATATGGATCCTAGCCACAAATGTTTAGACTTATATGTGAGTTTGAGTAAAAATTGGTAGCAGAGGCCAATAAGCTAAAAAGGGGCTGTAAGGGAGAGAGGACAAAGAAGGACTTAAGAGATGGTATCATATATACGTGAGTAGATGAACAGATTACTAATGGCCTACGTGAGGTCACGGGAAGAGACTGAGTAAAGGAAGGGTTGGGAGAAGGTTAATCAAAAATTAAGATGGTATGAGTAAGCCATATTGAAACCTACTTTTTGTATAATGGCATACCCAGAAGCCACAGACTGCTACTAGAAAAATTCCAGTGTTAGGGATAGGATACCTTCAAGTGAGCTGTTGGCTAGGGAGGTCTCTGATGCTTCCAAACCATTATAGGCCATTGCTGAGGCTCTTGGTTTCCCACTAGGACTAGATGGTGAGACCCTATTGCTAAAGACTCCACACACTTCGGCTGCAAGTTCACTGAGAAATCAAGCTATAGCTGAGGTGAAAACCTCCTTCCTGTAAACTAGCTGTCAGAAAGCTGGAAAAAGCTGTGCTGTATGCAGCTCCATAGGAAAGAGAAGTCATCAGTAGTGAAAAACAACAGTGGACACTGCAAGCCTTAAGTTTGGTCAGCCAGGCCATATGACCCAACAGGTACAACAGTGGCTTGTCTGTCTTAGGGGAAACTAATTGCTCTCTAATTGGACTGGAGGCCTGCTCCACAGAAGAGAATACATGCCTGGTACTGAAAACCTAACTAAAAGTCTGTGATGGGGGAGGTCATGAGACCTATGGGTATACAGCCTGCTGCTGTCTGGCTAAATGCATGTATTATGCTCACCAAACTGCCCTGTAAGCACTTCTCTTAATATTTATACCCATATATTAATGCTACTCTCACTTTTGGTTAGAGAAGCATCTCTTTTCAGTTGGCAGTGACCACTGGGATGACCCAAAAGGCAGCATAGTGCTGAGAAGAAGTGACAGAGGAGTGCTCAGCACTTAAACATCTCTATCACACCTTCCAAGGCTCAGGGTCCATTGCAGAAGAGGTGGCAGAAAGAACCTAACAGCCAAAGGAAGGATAGGACTGTTTACAATGCACTCTTCCAGTCACAAAATGTCCTTGATATCCATGACCTCACTGTGCCTAATACTACCTACCCAAGACCCTTGTAATAGGAGGAAAAGATGATGACATCAACTAAAAGACTAGGCTGGGTGTGGTGGTACACATCTTTAATCCTAGTTCTCAGGAGGCAGAGGTAGAAGGATGACTGTGAGTTTGAGGCCACCATGAGACTCTGTAGTAAATTCCAGGTCATCCTGGGCTAGAGTGAGACCCTACCTCGAAAAACCAAAAAAAAAAAAAATGTTAAAAGGAAATAAGTGTGGCTTGGAATTCCCAGTGGCCCTCGTGGACTGTGCCGCAGCCAGATATCCCCCTCCCTCCCACACCAGGGCCAGGTTGGAGGGTATCAATGCCTTCTTGCAGGCTCTCTGGCTTCCTCATTTTCCTCTCCAGCAGGATATCAGCCTGTTCTCTGAAAACACCTTAGCATTTTTTTTCATATATATATATATATATATATATATATATATATATATATATATATATATATATATATCTTTACTGCTGAATATATTTTTTTCATATATATACATACATACACACACACACACACACACATATATGTATATATATATATTTTGAGGTAAGGCCTTGCAGTAGCCCAAGCTGACCTGGAATTCACTATGTAGACTCAGGGTGGCCTCAAATTCATGGTGATCCTCCTACCTCTGCCTCCTGAGTTGGGATTAAAAGTTTTTCTGACTGTCTTTATTCATCATTACAGTAACTGTATTGCAAAATGATTGGGACGAGCGCAAGAAAAATGTCCAATGGCTCATTAGGGCAAGTTAGACCCTAGAAGAACCCCTGGTTTGGTAAAATTCTCCAGTGTATAGTTAGCTTTTTTTCCCCTTCAGGTTCTAGTAAGTTATGAATCATATAAACTGATGTAATAAAATAGAAAAATGAAAAAAAAAATACAAAGACCTGGGCTGGAGAGATGGCTTACTGGTTAAGCACTTGTCTGTGGAGCCTAAGGACCGGGTTCATGGCTCAATTCCCCAGGACCCATGTAAGCCAGATGCACAAGGTGGCACATGTGTCTGGAGTTCGTTTGCAGTGGCTGGAGGCCCTGGCATGCCCATTCTCTCTCTATCTGCCTCTTTCTCTGTCGCTCTCAAATAAATAAATAAAAATAAACAAAAAATTTAAAAATATATAAAGATAAACTGGGAACAATTTATTATTAATAAAAAGAAGAAAAAAGAGGGTTGAAAATGTAATTTGGGCTGGAGAGATGGCTTAGTGGTTAAGGCATTTGCCTATGAAGCCAAAGAACCCAGGTTCAATTCCCCAGGACCCACATAAGCCAGATGCACATGGTGGCACACAGGCCTGGAGTTTGCTTACAGTGGCTGAAGGTCCTGGAGCACCCATCGCCTCCCCCCTTTACCTCTCTCCCTCTCTCAAATAAATAAAATTAAAAACTTGAAAAAAGAAAAATGCTCATGCCCACAAGAATCAATCCTACAATTAATGCTGGAAGTCTCATTTAGAAAAGTACACATACAAGAGACCTACTAAAAGCACTTCTGTGAGGAAAATGTTTATTTTAGCAAAGGAGCTCAGACCCCTCTTCCTTCATGATAGTCTCCTCCACAATGGACAGGTCTGAAGTACTCCTTTCCCCACCACCTCTGAGGGCATCTCAGCACCCAGAGCCATCACAAACTAAGCAGTATTTGCAGCACGGAGGAGCAGGAACCCTTTCACACTGCTGAGTTTAAGGAGGTACCTGTAAGCAGTCGAGGGATGTGCTGACCACCCGGGGGGACTTGGACTGGCAAGCCAGTTCGAATGGAAGGAAATACTTGTCAGCTTCAATGAAGTTTGCCTTTGGTGGGGCGGCAGCACCAAGCCTAGGGGAAAAGCAAGAGGGTCAAGAGGAGAAACTCTTAAAAAGAAACTTACTTTCTTTCTCTACATGTTATTCTAATTCCCCATTCTCCTTACAACCATTTAATGATAAGTGCCTGCAAACTATATCATGGGGCTAGTTAATTAAAAGTTGAACACATGCAACTTTAGAAAGAAACTATCAAAACTCATGCAGACAGCAAGCTCTGTGATATGTGAGTGGATCAATGGCCTTCTGGACCAAATCCTGGTCGTTGCCATGCCAGAGCTAAGTTTCTAAAATGTGACCAGGCGTGGTGGCACACACCTTAAATCCCATAACTTGGGAGGCAGAGGTAGGAGGATTGCTGTGAGTTCAAGGCCACTCTGAGATTACATAATAAATTCCAGGTCAGCATGGGATAGAGTAAGACCCTGTCTTGAAAAAAACAAAATAAAATGTGATCCACCGACTTTGTTACCACACTCATAAGCTTGTCAAGCAAGAGACAAGGGCTCTGCCTTTCTCTCAAGACAAGGCACAATGGTAGTGACTTGACCTTCTCTGTCCTTTCCTGAAAGTGTACAAGCACTGAGCCCACAGCCTGTTCAGGCAGAGTTCTGCTGTGTTAGCACTGGGCTGGGACTATGTAAGTAAGTAACGGAAAACTGCAGGCGCAGCAGTTTCCATGGCCACCATCTAGCCCTCCACGCTGTACCTCAGCAAGGGAAAGTGTGGTTGCTTACCTCTGCTTCTCAATTTCTGCTTTAATTTCATCTGGTGGGGAAGAAGGAATATGTTAGGAGCATGCAATACAATGGAAAACAAATCCTCACTACAAGCTATTTGGAAACCACTCAAAAGCAAGTTCATGAAATTGTGAATGATGAAGTGAAAGAAGACCTCTTCCCTTCAGTGATCCCACTGATGAGGCACTGCCTGTGTGAGGAGGGACCAGTTCGTTTAAAGCCACAAAGACTCTGTCAGTAGGTACTGTTACCGCCCTCCTACTTAGAACTGGGTTCGCAACATGGGCACTGTTGACATTCAGGGCCATTCTGTACAAGGAAGAATGCTAGGCAGCACCCTGTCCTCCCCATAAAGCAGTCTTGTTTGGTGCTGTGACAGAATCTCACAAAACAGCTATCAGGTGGACCAAAGTGCAAAGCGAAACTCTGTCACAAGTCTTCCAGTCAATTCAGAGGTTTCCGGGTGGAGCTAGGACTTGAACTCAGAAAATCAGGCTCCAGAGCCTGTGTTCATAACCTCTCCCATAAACACAAGAAATCATCTGGAAGCTATAGACCTGTGGTTTTGCTATCACTAATAGAAACCACAAAGGCTAAAACTAGACAGTTCAAAACATGGGTGGTTTTCCTGCCCCAGTAACCCTCTCAGCTACACAGCTGATCTACATCCTCAGCCCTGGCATCTCTCAATCCTCTTTTCTGGCAGGACCACAACGAAGGTGCACTTTTGTTTGCAGTGCCCAAGATAGAAGCCAGGGCCTTCCACATGCCAGGCAAGCATTCCACCACTAGGCTATACCTCCAACCCTCATCTTGATTCTTGAATGGATGTGGGCAAAGGGCTGGTGGGGGCAGCAGCAGCACGGGGATAGTGTGTAGACAGCATCCCTTTTCTGTGACCTACTCTTACTAAGGAGCCCAAGAAACCACAATTGCAGATCCTAAGATCACAGACATTTGTTAATGTACCCCTAACTATTCCTGTAAGGATGAGAATTATTGTATTTTAACTACTTTTATTAAAGAAAAAAAAAAACAGGCTGAAAATCCACTGCACTTGGCACAGCCGGGGGTTCAGTTGGAGCTGTGGGGCACCTCCACAGAGGAGGAAGAAAGCCCCAGAGTCCATCAGTTGGGACAGCTGTGCACATAAGGCCGGGACAGAAGCAGAGAACCAATCAGAAGCCACCTGCTAGTAATGCAGGCTGATGGTGCAAGTGGCCCAGGTAGAAGATGTGCAGAGACAGGCACGTGGCCCAAGCTGCAACCGAAGCCATGTCCACAGACCAGAGATGTCCAAAGAGTAGCTGGAGTCAGGCAGTTCCACTGCTGACAGGCTCTGGATAGACAGGAGCATCATGTTTCCCCCTCACAAGGGAGGACAGGGAACCAGGGAAGGGAGTGGTGGGAGCCTTGTGGGAGACTCAAGCAGAGCTGGGTTCAAGACAGGCATCATGGGTTATCGGCTGACTGGTGCCAGATGGGTTATCAAACCTCCTGGTATCGACTTCCTAAAATCTTGGGGTGGGAAAAAGCAGCCCTGTAAGGACTTCAGAGACTGTAAGGACGCCTTGGGTGAGGGCAATTCTCCTGACAACCCCATGTGAGAAAATCTCGTCTGAATCTGTGGCCAGGGAAGTGTTGGTGTCAGGTCTCTGGCTCTATGTTGAGCCAGGAGCCATGAGGGCGTGAAGTCTCTAGTGCACGGTGGAGCTAAGCCCAGGGAAAGAGGAAAACTGGAGGGGTGACTGCTGGCCGCGACGGCCGAGCACCAGTGTCCGTACTGCAGCCCAGGGTGACTATTCTCAGCAGCCGCGGCAGGAGGAGCCATGGGGGACTGGGCACAGGGCCACCCACCTGCTGCTCGGGAGTGCAACTTCCTGCCCTAGGAGCCACTGGAGGAGGAGAGGGCAAGGACCTCTGGTAGGGCCCTGCTGTGCTCTACTGACCCACATGCTGGACGCACTGCCCTCCCTGCTCCCGAGGAGGCAATCATAATCATAGACCTGCAGGGTGGAAAGGAGGGACAGGCCCGGGCTGGGGTGGCTGCAGCCAGAAAGCCCAGGTCCTCCCAGATCATTATCTATGGGAATGACACTCACCTGTAATCGAGCACTGTCTCACCCCTCCCTTCGCCTCCCAGGGCACGTCCAACAATGTCCATCAGCACCCTCACATGCAACCTTGCCCAACAATCCGTCAGCTGTCAATGCCTCAAATCTCACCATAATTCTTCACATGAGGCAGCCCACCTCCCCCCACCTTGCAAACTAGCCCTTCAATTCAATTCCTTCAACTCTCCTGCCAACCACCGCCTCAGTTCCCCCACCTGTAGGGTGGTTGGTCACATGAATCTTGGCCCTGTGTGGAACTGAGGCACTTCCAGCTCCTTCCTAGTCTCTGCACACAAGCTCCTGTCCTTCCAGGGGACCCACCCACTTAAGTGCTCCCACCAGGACCTCCCATTGGCCTATCCACTAAAACATCACCTTCTTTCTGCATTTTCCAGGAGGGATCCCACTAGCAGGACTGTTACCAGAGTAAGTGATCAGCAATGACGCCTTCTTCTGCCCTTTGGTCTTAGTTTCTGGCAAAATGCTATCCTAAGGTTACACTACCATCCTCTCAGCAGACCCCCAACAAATGGCAAGTCAGGCAGTTCCTCCCGCCCCACCACACTGCCTGCACACTCAAACAGCCCTCTCCCTCCTGACCAGCACCACTGCCCCTCGCCCCTCATGGCTGATGGAGCCTGTCAGCGGCCTCCCTCCTTCAGAGGTTAGAAGCAGTCCCAGGCAAGTTCAACTTCCTGTGGGCAGCCTAACCGGGACCTTCTCAGTGTGCCCTCTGCTGCGAGGAAGGCCCGATCCCCCTCCGTGGTGCTCTCCACTCCCTCCCTACCCGCCCGCTCTCAGGACAGGGGCTCTGACCACTTCTCACTACGCTGCTGTCACCACAACTGCCACCGCCTCTTACTGCCCCACTTTTCCAGCTTTTCTCCTCCTTCCTGGCCACCCCACAGCTTTTCTTCACAAGGCAGAGAAATGGCCTTAAGGGAGTAGTCAAATAATGTCTCTCAAACATCAGTAAGATCAGAATCTTGACCTTGGCTTCAAAGCCTCTAAGATCTGAACTCTGCCGCCCATCTGGTCTGACTGACAATAACAGAATGCCTTTCCTCCACCCAGCCATATCCTCATGGCTTACTCCCTTCTCCAGCTTCAAGTCACCATTTCTGGGACGCTGTCCCACGCCACTGAGAATGCTACTCCATCCATCCCTGTCTTTCCATATTTCCTGAACACCTTTTCTTTTCACTTTACTTGGACTTGTTTTTCTTTTTTGTTTTGTTTTGTTTTTCAAGGTAGGGTCTCACTGTAGCCCAGGCCGAACTGGAATTCACTCTGTGGTCCCAGGCTGGCCTCAAACTCATAGCAATCCTCCTACCTCTGCCTCCCCAGTGCTGGGACTAAAGGTGTGCACCACCACGCCTGCTTTGACTTACTTGTCTAATCCTTCTTCACAGTATTGATCACCCTTTACAAACACACATCAGCTTATTTGCCACGGTCTTTCCCAGTCAGCACTGGCACCCAGGCTGTCTTCGACACTCGTTAGAACGCTCAGCTTCAGCGGACAGGACCAGGACCAGCGGTGGCTGAGCAGACCCACAGATTGTCCTTTCCCTTTCCTGCATGACCTAACCTCTCCCTCAGCATGATGATAATGCCTGGCTGGGCTACAGAGACAATGCCATATCAGTCGTGTGTACACAGGAAGACCCTGTCTCTTCAACAACAAAAGCCAAGAGAAAAATCTTCCATGAGCTCCATCATCCTCCTCCTCCCAGCATAGCCAAACATGGGCCTGAACTGCCAGTGCGCCTCACCCTCCACACAGGCCTCGGCCCATTCAGGTCTGGTTTCCACCTGCAGCTCACCACCCAAAATGCTCAAGAGATGGCCACCAGTGACCACATCTCTAACCTGATGGCATGTTTCCAGTCTCCCTCTGGCTGGATCTCCCTGAGCATCCAACCTACCAACATTACACTCCTAGAAGCTCTTACAGCTTCTGCCCCAGCAGTGGCACATTTCCCTCCTCTGCCTCTCACCCATGTCTCTCTAGTCCCTCTAAAGATTCCTCTGGCCAGCCAGGAAGGACTGGAGGTCCTCATGACCAGGCCTTCAAGTCCCCTTTCTGTATACTACAGTGGTCCTCCAATTCCCATCTAGATGGCCCCAGATTTCTGTCTCCAGTGATGGCTTCTCTGATGAACATCACCAGGCTCGTCTACTGACTGCCTCCTAGTCCATGTGTCCAGTGGGATGCTGCTGTTATGGTTTGCAGAGTGTGGAATGCTTGGTCTCCAGATGAAGGTTCCAATCACTGAAAGGTGATTAGAGCATGAAGGTGCTAACTTCATCAACGGGGTCAATTCACTGGAGAGTGCATAATAAGCAGACTGGCTAAAAGAGCATCACTGGAGTGTGGGAAGGGTATATTGTCTCTAGTCCCTCCCCTGCTTCCTGGCTATAGTGAGGTGTATAGTTCTGGTCCATCATACCTCCCACAGTGATATTCTAGAAGCCTCACCTCAGGCTAAAAACAATGGAGCCAGATGCTGATAAGACTAGAACCTTTGAATGAGGTTCATGAGCCAAAACTTTCCCCCTTTTAAATTACTTCACTGAAGTATTTGTCACAGAAATGAAAAGCAGATTTGTACAATGTCCAAAGGCAGATCCAAGTCCCAACTCAGATCAGCCTCATCCTGCACCCACTCCCTATATGGTCCTCTTCCCACACTCCCATCTGACAGCACCACCCAACTTTTTCCACTCTTACCTAATCTAGGACCAGGTTTCCTTAGCTTTACTTTCTAGCGAGGTGAGCAATCCATTCACTCTGCTCTATGTCTGCCATCTTGCCAGGCCACCACTAACCCTCCCCTGCGCAATGGCAACTGCCTTTTCCCCAGAGATATCTCTGTTCTTCTTTTAAGATGTTCTGAACACAGTGGCCCAAGTGATTTTTCAAAATACAAGCTTAGGCTGGGCATGGTGGCTCATGCCTTTAATCCCAGCACTCGGGAGACAGAGGTAGGAGGATCGCTGTGAGTTCAAGGCCAACCTGGAACTACAGAGTAACAGGTCAGCCTGAGCTAGAGTAAGACTCTACCTAGAAAACAAACAAAAATTACAAGCTGGGGGCTGGAGAGATAGCTCAGTAGTTAAGTGCACTTCCCGTTCAAGCATGAGGGCCTGAGGGGGCCTGAAACTGAGTTCAAATCTCCAGATCCCATGTAAACAGCTGGGTGAGGCTAGGTGTGCCTGGAACCTCAGTCCTGAAAAACAGAGCAGAGACTGGGGAAATCTGGGCTATTGCAAAGCAGTAAGCTCTGGCATCAGTTAGAGACTGCAGCTCAAACAAGCATGGATGGAAGACCGAGAGAAGAGCAATGCAGTGGGACACCCAATGTTTTGCTCCAGCCACTACAGGTGAGTGATGCCCACTACAGGGCACATGCATGTGCACGCACATTACATACAAGCAAAACCAACCATAACCAAACAAGTCTTCAGCACCTTCAGTGTCATCCCACTGCTTTTGCCCATGACCACCAAGGTGGGGCTCACACCCAAACATACTTCCTCACTCACCACATTCTAACTACACAGTGCCTCTGTCCATTTCCTCTGCCACTGAGCCTTTGCTCAGGCAGGTCCCTCTGCTGAAACAGCTCCCACCCTAAGCTTCTGTGTTCACATTCACCACTCAAAATCTCACACTTTCTCAGGAACAACCCCTCAGCTCCACGTCCAATGCCCTTGCAGGACCAAGGTTCTCTCAAGTTGGTGGCATGACTGTTGGAACTACACCCGTCTCCCGTTAGCCCCGTGACACCAGGTGTGACACCCAAATAAATGTCTTCAGCACAGGAGTTGGCCTAGCCTGCTCAACAGACAAAAACATGAAATATAGAACAATGGACACACAGACAAAGTTTAAGAATTTATATCCAGACACAACAGGCCCACAAAACAATAAAACCTAGTAAAATATTAAGTCTTACTTGCAACCAAGGCAGTAAACCAAAAGTTGCTGCTGAAAGGAAGATCTTAAGAGTGAATCAGTGAGTGTAAAACTATTCTCTAAGATAACTGAAGCAAAGAAAGTTAAGTAACTTCCTAGCAGGCCTCAAAGCCTTGAGAAAATGGTGAGAAGGAAACACAGTTGAGCTATTTACACCAAAGATTCCATGTTCTTTTTGTAGAAAATATTTTGTTTATTTGAAAGAGAGAGAAAAAGACAGAGAGAATGGATGCACCACAGCCCTCAGCCCTGCAAACGAACCCCAGATGCATGTGCCACCTTGTGCATCGGGCTTACGTGGGTCCTGACATACTGAACCTGGGCCCTTTGGCTTTGCAGGCAAGCGCCTTAACCACTAAGTCATTTCTCTAGCCCTGACGGATTTCATGTTCCTTTTGATTAAGTCCCATTTTCACAAGTTCACTCTTCTCTATGAAGAAGGAGCTTGCTCAAAAGGAAAGAAAATAGTGGGAATATTTATACTTACTAGAAATTTGATAATCTTTTAGAAAGCACTTTTCCCCATGCTAAGAAGCAGTAAATGATCACTGAACCAATTGTTTGTGCACTTAGGGAGCACTCCTCCAGGAAATAAGTAGACTAAAAGCCAAAACCCCCACACCTCATTTCAGTACTGTTGTCTGTGCATTGTATAATGATGGTAGTGAGATTTCATTGGTCATTTTGAATGAATTGTATCTACAAATATAACATGCACATGAAACTCATTTTTATGATGTTTTAATATCAATTATGAGTTTATTTTTTTAAGTTTATTTTTTTAAAAGAACAAGTTTGCTGTTTTCCCTAGCACTGCTCCCAGAGTCTCCCCTGAGGTTTACAAGTACAGGACACAGCTCTGAATTCGTTCATTCAGCCAGTGGCTTGCACTACTGTGCTGAAATGTTGGAGACACACAAGGAGGTCTACAAACCACATAATGAGCAGGGTGGACACTCAGTTCCTTCTCTCAGGAAGGTGGCACAAGGCCTCAGATTCACAGATCATCTTTGGTGCCTGGTTGCTATTTATTCACTGTGATAGGTCACTTAACCCTGGATGTATGTACTCACTGTTACCACCTCAGTAGGCTGAGGCTCCAAGAGGTCCACAGGACTAGAAAAAGTTCAAACCTGGCTCCTGATAGAATTTTCACCGATTATAATAAGCAAACACTGCAACAGTCAGTCAACATTGACACTGCTGCTGGACTGATGAGCTCCTTCCTCCCGAAAACATTAGCATGCTTTTCAACAAGGGCCTGTCTGCTGGGTGGTCAGGAGCGCTCTGCTATTTTTCAAAGTTTTTATGAAATATAGCACTTATAGACAAAATGTCTACTCAAACCGCCAGAATTTGCTTAAATTAAAGGATTTATTCTATAAAGTATTTCAATTAATTTACTGATTTGTTAATTTTGGTTGAACTATGCTTGTCTGGAACTCACTTGTAGATCAGGCTGACCTCACACTTGCAGTGGTCCTCCTGCCTCTGCCTCAAAAGTGTTGTGATTATAAGCATGCGCCACCATGCCTGACTGGGCGTATGATTTTTTTTTGTTAGACTATATTAATTATTCATAATAATGGGTTTCATTATGACATTCTCATTAATTCATTCATTCACACATATACAAATTGTGGTATCTGAAATGGTCTCAGCATGTAGCAGAGGACAGCCCTGAACTCATGATTGTCCTACCTTAACTTTACTGAATGCTGGAATTACAGGGATATGCCATCACATTAGACTTTTTTTTTTTTGAGACAGGGTCTTACTGTAGCCCAGATGTCCTGAACTCATGATGATCTACTTGCCTCTTCAGGTAAGATATTTTTGATAGGTTTCAAGTTTTGCATTTAAGGTTCTTTCTAATAGTGATGAAAGGATGTGTTTGTTTGGGAGGCTTTTTGGTGCTGGGGAATCAAACTCCAGGCCTCATGCATGCCAGGTGAGTAAACACTACCACTGATCTACAGCTTAGCCCTAAGTACTTAATGCAACGAAGTTTATGAATTTACTCTAGTAACTGTCTCTCTTCTACATAACATTTAAACAAGCTGAAATCTTTTCTACCTTTTAACCAACCAGCCAACATGCCTATCCTTCCCATGGCCAGCCTCTGCTCTCTCCTCCTTAAAGCACAACTCAACTTGGGGAAAGCTTTGCCTATGCTCATCGTCTGGGTCCCCACATCCCACTCACACCTTGTCCCCTGCCACTCTGGCTTTCACCTGCAGCAGGCCACTCAAGCAGCTCAGGAGACAGTCACTCCTGACTGCATATTCAACAGTCAGGGCAGTGAGCCGGAGGCTTATCTTTCATGGGCTGCACTACATGGGCAAGCCCCAAAGCAGGCAATTTCAGAATTCCTAAGAGCTTACTGCTGAAGACACAAGTCTTCATGAGCTCACATGAGGTGATTGTTAAACCTTCTAGCCTCTTATACTAGACTACACCGGAGTTGCACAGTAAGAGCTGTAGAAAAAAATGCAGTGATCTTTTGGACTAGAGGCTTTCAAGTATGTCTCAAAATTCAGCTACGGAAAACAGACTCATCTCTGAAAATTGACTGCAGAGGAAGGATCACTTTCAAAGGCTTCCTGGAGACTTTCTGCAAGGTTGTTCGCAGAGATGTATCAGAGCATGGCAGTAAGGGGGGACTTGGACTCTGGAGGCAGACTTCCTGTGGCTAAGTTCTTCTGACCTGTTACTTCACTTCTCTGGGATAATAACAGTAAGAGCTAAACTAAAGCATGTGGTGGAATTGTGCCCAGAACTCAGAAATGTTCGGTATATGGTACATAGTATATGCATATTATATAATATGTGATTACAGTCACTCAATTTCATATGAAAAATTGATGTTTATTCTTTTTAAATTATCATAATGACGGAGTATGATAGCTAATAATTACAGAACATCTTGCCCTATTTGGTATTCTATGCATATTAAGTTATTTACCATGTATATGTGTATATTTATCTATGAAGAGGATTGTTAAGATGATTCAGGTATACTGTAGACAAATTTTTCTATGGCCAGTTCAAAAACACTTAAGATCCTTTTATTTATTTATTTTATTAGAGACACAGAGAGAATGGGCACACCAGGGCCTCCAGCCATTGCAAACAAACTCCAGACACATGCACCCCTTGTGCAATTGACTTACATGGAACCTGGAGAACTGAACCAGGGTCCTTAGGCTTTGCAGGCAAACACCTTAACTGCTAAGCCATCTCTCCAGCCCAAGATCTTTTTTTTTTTTTCTGCTCAGCCTTCCAAACTCCATATAGTTTAACAGTTTAAAGAGACATTAAGGGGTGGGGAGGAATGGGTCTTAAATAAGGGAATTATAAAAGAAGGTTTGGGGCTGGAGAGATTGCTTAGCAGACAAGGTGCTTGCCAAAGCCAAAGGACCCAGGTTCAATTCCCCAGTACCCATGTAAGCCAGATGCACAAGGTGGGACATTTTCTAGAGTTCATTTGCAGCAGCTAAAGGCTCTGCTGTATCTATTCTATATCTGGTGTGCTGCCTATCTCTCAAATACATAAACAAAGAAGAAAAGAGGAAGGTTTTGGGCTGGAGAGATGGCTTAGCAGTTGAGGCACTTGGCAGCAAAACCAAAGGACCTGGGTTCGCTCCAGTACCCATGTAGAACCAGATGCACAGCATAGTGTACTGCATCTGGAGTTTGTTTGCAGTGGCTAGAACCTCTGGCACACCTATTCTCTCTCTCTCTGCCTTTCTCTTACATAAATAAATATTTTAAAAACACAAAAATAAATAAATTAATTAATTAAAGAAAGGTTTTAGGAATGTAATTATATTCCCCAGCAGAGTGCTAAAAGGCTGGAGTCTATTAATATCCATCTAGGCTTCAATAAGAAGTCAAGAGCAACAATGTCTATGGGCGATGAACACTCACCAAGGAGAGGGTCAGAAGGACACCATCCCCCACCTGGATGGTCAACCATCCATGAGTTTAGTATTTATAGCAGATGACTCATTGAGGTTACTCCAAACCTGTTCCATCCTGCTCATCCCTGCTTTTACAAATGACAACTCCTGTCTTTATTACTTAGTAATTAACTCTACCAAGCACAGTCTCTCCATGTAATTCCATTCTTATTTCCATCAAACCAAACAGAGCCTTCAGAAGATGCTACAAGATTAAAAACATCAAATCCAAGTGCTTACAACTGTTTGTGGTAACAATCACAGCATCCAACATCTGAGTGCCCACTATACACCCAGCACTTTGTACGTGTCAAATAACTTAGCCTTTATAGTAACCCTATGAGGAATATGGAGTATTAAATAATTCGACCAAGACCACACACAGCTAGTAGAAGGCAGACGATTTGAACCTACAAAGTCTTGAGTCCCAGAGATCATGCAGCTTCTAACAGCCATGGGATGCAGGCTCTGCAGCCCCGAAATCCTCCCCTGGCATGTTGCAACTGGTATATTCCTCTTACAGAAACTGTTTCCTCCAAGAGCTATTAACCCAACACTTTCAGTTCTTATCAAAACTGACAGTAATCTAAATGGGTGTGGTGGCACACGCCTTTAGTCTCAGCACTCAGGAGGCAGAGATAGGAAGATTGCCAACCTAAACAGTGAATTCCAGGTTAGCCAGGGCTAGAGTGAGACCCTACCTCAAAAAAAAAAAAAAAAAAAGACAGTAACGTACATTTAGTAACCTAAGATACATTACTTTTACACACTGGCTTGTTTCATCAACTTTTGCACATTTCTCTTCTAGTTTTAAAAATTACTTTTATTTTGAGAGCGAGAGAATGGTCATGCCAAAACCTTCAGCCAGCTGCAAACAAACTACAGACCATGTGCCCCCTTGTGCACATGTGTAACACCGAACTTGCATCATTGTGTTTGGCTACATGGGGCCTGGAGGTTCAAACATAAGTTCTGAGGCTTCACAGGCAAATGCCTTAACTACTAAGCCATCTCTCCAGCCCTATTTATTTATTTATTTGAGAGAGACAGAAAGAGGGAGAGAGGTTAAGAGGATGGGCAATCCAAGGCCTCCTGCCACTGCGAAACAAACTCCAGACACATGCGCTACTTCTGTGCATTTGGGTACTGAGCAATTGAACCCAGGCTTTGCAGGCAAGCACCTTTAGCCACTGAGTCATCTTTTCCACCACTCCCCCACAGTGCTCTTCTTAAATGGGACTACTAGATATACGCAAAAGTACACCTTGAGATACAGAGTAAAATGCCACTAGGTACTAGAAAGTGATGTTTTCTACTATGTATGAGTAAAAGCAGTCTTTCCACTGAATAGTAACAACATACGACTATGCTCTTAAAAGATGGCCCCCTTGGAGGTGGAGAGATGGCTTAGCAGTTAAGCGCTTGCCTATGAAGCCTAAGGACCCTGGTTTGAGGCTTGATTCCCCAGGACCCACATAAGCCAGATGCACAAGGTGGCACATGCATCTGGAGTTTGTCTGAAGTGGCTGGAGGCCCTGGTGCAACCATTTGCTCTCTTTCTCTGTCGCTCTCAAATAAATAAAAATAAACAACAAAAAAAAAATGATGGTTCCCTTGGGCTGGAGAGATGACTTAGCAGTTAAGGCGCTTGCCTATGAAGCCTAAGAACTTATGTTCAAATTTCCAGGCCCCACATAAACAAGATGCACAGTGATGCTATCACGCAATGTCACACATGCACAAAAGGGGCACACATGTCTGGAGTTCGTTTTCAGTGACTACAGGCCTTGACGCGCCCATTTTCTCTCTCAAATAAAAATAAAATTAAGTTTAAGATGTCCCCTCCCCCCAAATTGGCTCTGTGTACAGGTTCCCTGTCAGTTCCTGCGTGTTGCTGGGATGATGTCTCATCATTGCTGCTGTTCACAAGCTACCACACCAGTTTCACACACTCTAGTCAAATTACTCCCTATCGGGGCCACTTCTTACTGTTCATTACTAAAATACTTCAAGTGTGCACTTCTACAATTTGAGTTGGAAAAATGTGAACTTCTAGATATGTCCCAAAATGTCTAATAAAGTTTCAATGTTATGGTCCAAGGCAATTATATATAAGTTAGGTGCAGCAATGTGATAAACAATTTGGTGAAAGCTTGATGTTGAGATTTCTGAATGAGAAGTGAATACTTTTATGCCAAGTAATTATTTTGAAACTTGACAACAACCTTGGAAAATGCAAGGCTGAAGACAGAGTCTGGGCAGATTTCAATGTGGAGTTATAAGTACCAGGTTCCTGCCTAACTAACTACTGCTTTGTAATGCTTACCCTACATTCCTGATAAAGCAAAACCCCATGTTCAGCCCTGCTTATAGGAAAAGCTTTCAAAATCTACATCTCAGTAAATTCCTGCCACAGATCCCGATTTTCACAATACCAGCAGGTGCTGCTGGACTGTCTAGGCAACAACCACCTCCCTTGCAATGGATTTCAACCCTTAAAGGAGTCCCACATCCTTGTGATAAAAGCGGTCCCGGGGGAAGTACAAAGATCATAAGTCCATTCCAGGTCCTAAGAGATCTCCCTCTATGCCTCCCTTCCACTTAGTCAATGTGTTATGAAAACAGCTTTTTACAACACTCCAAGCCTGTTACTGCAGGCACTGGGGTGGCGAATCAGCTCGAAGGCAGCTCTGTACCCACCGATGCTCCCCACCTAGCCAGCATGCTTCCTCTAAAAACTCACATGGGACATACTTCTTGCCTTTCAATATTGGCCTCAAATATCACATTCCCATTGCTTTGCCCACCATCTTAATGAAGCAGAACTCAGGTTCTGTACATCACTTTTGTCTCGTTTATTTTTATCAGTATTTATTAGTATTCACATCTGCCTCATCCGTGTGCTTATCGTCTGATTTTTTTTTTTTTTTTTGGTCTATTCTACTACAGTGTAAATGCCCCAGGTGGTACGGACCCCTCTGTCTCGTTCCTCACTGTATCCTCAGGACTTGCTAGTGTCTGATACACACTGGGCATTTGATCACCACAAGACTGGCGACTGATGTTGGCATCAACTACGAAGCTTTGAATTAATCAGTTCTAAGATGTCTTTCCATAATCCGTAGGTCTATTTCTCCCAGCCAAGTATTTATTGAGCCAAGTACTGATTTCTGCTCTGTTAGAAGACCCTTCCTTTTAGGGAACCGCCCAGCGTGGGCAGATGTCTTGCACTTCAGACACTTCCAACCTTCTGTTGGAGGGAAAGAGCTTTAGGAGGCGGCCTCCCCCACCCCCCCATCCAAATCACATCCTCCAATCGGACACTTAGCCTGACACCCAAGGGGCCGCTCACGTCGGTGGGGGTGGGGGGCTCTCCCCCACCAGCACAGCCCAGGTAAAGCTAAAAGTTTAAAACCAAAAAAAAAAAAAAAAAAAAAGAGGGAGAGAGTGCGAGCAAAGGGGTCAGGGCTGCAGAGAGGACCTGGACTTGGCGTGGGGAGGGGAGGAAGCAGGAAGCGCGAGGACGCGTGAGCACGGAGGCTGGAGGAGCGGCCCTTGGCTGTCACCAACTTGCTGGGTGACCTTGGGCCAGTCCCGCCCGGGGCAGCAGCTCCCCGCACCGTGCCCCGGGGCTGGGGAGGACGGGCGACACGACGCCGGGGCTGGGAGAGGCCGGGAGGTGGGATCCGGGCCGGGGGAGGCCGGGCTGGGTAACGGCCGGCGTGGGCAGGGCAGGACCGGGCAGGGCCGGGGCGGCTCACCCACCGAGCGCCACCTGGCAGGCCCTGCGCAGCTGCGAGTGCTGGGGCCGCTTCACCTCCTTGTCGGCTAGGATCTTCTCCAGGGCCCGGGACACGAACATGCTCTTGGTCTGGCTCTCCTGCATGGCCCTGGCCGGCGAAGAGGCGGGAGCCCGGAAACCCCGCGAGACGGACACTGCGGGGGGGACCCGGCGTCCCGGCTCGCAGCGGCCGCGTCCGTGCGAGCCGCCCTGTCAGGAAGCGACGCCCGGGCTCCACGGCGCCGCCATGTTGGAGCGCGTCACGTGACCACGTGCCCAGGCTTGGCCGCGACGTCCGTCAGCAGCGCCGCGCCGCGCAGCGCGTCCGCCGACCCCGTGACCCGCGGGGCGGGGCCTGGGGCGGGCGGGGGCCTGGTGGGCGGGGCCTGTCTAGGGGCGTGGCTTAACGCGGCGCAATCAATAGGGCGGCCCGGGAAGAGGGCGGGGCGGAGGGAGGGAGGGTCTCGGGTGGAAAGGATGACAGCTCGCCCTGGGAAGAGGGAATGAATGTGGGGACCAGGAGTGGGGGGTAAAAAGCAGTGGCGAGAGGGAATGTGCAGGTGACCGGAGGTGAGGGAGACATAGGTGACAGAGTGGGACAAGATAAAGGGTTTTCTCTTGGGAAGGAAGGAGAAAGAAAAGATTAAATAAAAAATTAGCCGGGTGTGTTGGCACACGCCTTTAATCCCCGCAGAGGTAGGAGGATCGCCGTGAGTTCGAGGCCACCCTGAGAGTACATAGTGAGTTCCAGGTCAGCCTGGGCTAGATGAGACCCCACTTTGAAAGAAAGAAAGAGAAAGGAAATTAGT